>NC_047031.1:15016189-15038854 GCF_902652985.1 Pecten maximus | reverse complement strand
TTGGTTTATTTTGTTTAACGCCCTATTAACATCTAAGGTCATTTAAGGACGGCCTCCCGTGCGTGCGACATGTATAGAAAGGGAGACAATCACATTATTGCTTACAGTATATTATTGATATCAATTCATTTTAGTGGACGTTTAGTATCGGTCGGATATACATATGCATTAAATATAAGAATGAAATTTAATCTCGGTTTAAATATTTCTTGTAGGATATATATAACATAAACGACGAAGGATGATAATTTTTTTCACTCGTACCCTGACCGGATCTTAAACCCGTAATATAAATCGTCTAGCTATATACCTGGCAATTGGTGACGAGCGTTCCTATAATTCCTTCAAAGTTCACTTGATTTGTCGGCTGTATTGTGATGGTGAGGTGGAGAATGGGCGAACAATCTGTATTCAGTTGATAGTATGGTTTCCATCCCTTCACGATGAGATTAGGCTGGTTAGGGAGGGAGTTGGCACACAAAGAAAAACTAGACTTGCCCAATCCATCCGACAAACAATTGCGTCAAAATATGACGACTCCGATTCATGTTGCTGCATCGGGCAAGCCCATGACAGCGGAATTGGTGAAGACATGCAATACGTTATCAGACTTATAACGAGCAGAACATGATGCAGCATAGTGCTAGCCATCTTTACCGGAAGTGGCTGTGGGGATCGACATAGAAAACTCGCATGAAAATTAAATCGACGTTCCATTTTAATAATATCAATCGAAACTATTATTGATTTTAAAGGAAGTATTATAGGCAAAAAGCTAATACAATCCACCATCTCGATTTTGTTTTCACTTTTTTACCTATATATATATATATATATATATAAAATATGTAATGGAAGGGAAGTAACTCGTAGGCTCTAATATTTTATTATCTATAAACACGGGGTGAATGGATCCGGATGAATAAGTCTGAATAGAAACTCACTATAGTCAGCGTGCTTTAAGTTTCATTGTAACCTATACAGAAACAGTGTTTTTTAGTAGATCAGATAATTCATATAAGAAACCATAAATGAGATTGTTTTTTTTTTTACGTGTTAACAATCCTGATGACCTATTTCGATATGTAACCCCCATACTAAAACAGGTTTTTTTCTATTGTTTTTTTTCCTTGTCAGTATTGTGTATATATATATATATAGTATATGTCTAAAAAAAAAAACATTTTTTTTCTAATTCAACCACAAAAAGGATCGTTTAAAACATCGAAATGGCGACTCGAATGGTTTACACAAAAAATGACCACTAAGAACTAACTACTACTATCTTATAATATAAAAGTATTTCTCAAGACAAACTGACCACTTTGAATATTAAACTTCAAAATGATTGACATCATCATCATCATAGCACAAATCCTGTGTGGATATTCTATAATTATGAAAGTCTACTTAGAGTGGCAAAATCGCCATACTGAAGAGATGGCAAAAATTCAACTAATTTATGAAAAATTGTGAGTTTAAATCGGCGATATTAGAAGAGAAAAGATAAGATCCCAAGTTTAGTCGCCTCTTACAATCATGCAATGGGGGCAGCAGGTACAATTCTTACGCCCTACCTGCAGGGCAGAAATGTTGCGAGTCGGGTGCTGTTGTTGTTGAGATCTAATAAGAATTAAAAAAAATGCATTACTATAACATGTATACCAATTTAATTACATTATCAAATGGAAATTCGTTCACAAATTATGTCTTAATAAAGTTAATGATTATAATAAGGGTTTCACTTTGTTTTCTTTTCATTCTGTCAGAGTTCTATCAACTGATCATATTTTCTTTAAAATAGACATTCCATTTGTTATTCCTATCATATATATATATATCAATCACTAACAATAGTGTCTAAAGTTTGATTGTAATGCTTTTAGATGATATATCAAAACATTCTTACACAAAACTGGACCTTGTTGAAAAATATCTTCACGACAGGGTCAATTATGAGGTTGGTACAATCGACACCAGCCCCAAAGAAGACAATCTTCCGCAGTCTTTTCTGCTCATCTACCCTTAGTTTATATGTCGACCTCCAACCAGAGATTCTCATCATAGGATGAGGCCATTGACGCTCTATAATAAGAACACTTTTATTGAAAGATGATGTCACATTCAGTTGATGCTACTTTTACATATAGATCTAACATGAATCAATAATTCGAACGAATATTCATTAATGCACATTGCTTGCCTTGTAATATGTTTAAAGATACCAATATATGGAGATTGTTTTAATATATTCCTCATGTTAATAGGCTTATATAAGCTTATACACGTGTATCCTGACACAGGGGCATGTATAGATTTTTATGATAAATACCGATAACCGGGTTAGGTCATCAAAGTCAATTAAGTCAATTTAAGTGTAAGATTGTTATTACTTACGAAGGGTGAGCGAAGATCCATTAGGCAACTCGGGTAACCTACACAAATTATGTGTGATGTGGCATTCATCAACGATGTCACCATTAACTGAAGCAAAAGCTGCACATGTGAGAAACAGCAGGTACACTACGGTGACCGCCATTGTTTTTTCCTAATTGAGTCTAATGCGCATGCCCTGGGCTAGGAAGGGGGACAACACTTACGCAAAGAGTAGTAGTATTTTAGGCGTGTTCAAACATGCATGCTAACATGTTAGTTGTTGATAGCATGTAACAGGTTAGTTTAGCATGTAAGAGCAGCTAGCATGTTAACATGTTAGTTGTTGATAGCATGTAACAGGTTAGTTTAGCATGTAAGAGCAGCTAGCATGTTAACATGTTAGTTTTTTACTCTATTCAAATAGAGATGAAACCGGATCATTTTCCCCGGTGATCGCTACCACGGTAACCCAAGACCATTAATACACACCTCGGTGGTCATCAACATAAAGATGAAGTCTTGACACGGTGGTACGTGTCAGTACACGATCGTTGATCTAACAGAACGTACAGTCACCTCCCGACACTGTCGTGCCGAGATAATATTAATAATTACACACCTCGGTGGTCATCAACATAAAGATGAAGTCTTGATATGTACGTGTCAGTACAAGGTGATGCGAACAGAACGTATACCGTCACCTCCCGACACTGTCCTGCCGAGAAAATAGATTGGTAAAAAGTAGCGATAATTACCTGAAATTGGATCAGGCAATATCGAATGAAACTATACATTAGTGCGTTTTGCAAGGTCGAGTGTTGCTCGGATAGTTAAGTTTTGTGTAGAATCACTTTTAAGGGGATCATGGATGTTCAAACATCACCTCTTGAAAGGTTTCGGAGAATTCTTTTGTTTCTTCGAAAAAATAAAGTTGCAGCTCTCCATAGAGAGCTACAACTATGTGTCACCATGCATAGAGAGGAAATAAATGGTCCTCGATATGAATATGAAGACAGATTAATGCCTGTGAGGGTGGAAAGCAAACAAATGCTTTCCCCTTCTATGGTTAAAGAGACCCGGGAGTGGGTGGAGCAGGTCCGACAACAGGACAACCTTCCTTACGGGGAAGTTGTCCAAATCTTGCTAGCTAAACATAACTAGCAAGAGTGTCGGACAGACAGACGGACGGACGACTCTAATCCAGCCTGACAATAAATGTCAGACAGTCCAAAGCCTGTAAAATCATAAATACCAATCGGTAAATATGATAAATGGAGATGGGAGTCGACATAGCAAGACAATAACGGAATTAAAGGGGGGGAAAATAATGTTAACCAATAATATTTAAATGATTGAATACATGATGGGGAGGCATGTTTATAAATAAGAAATTGGAAGTTGAAACTGCTATGCTGTATAAACGTACTTAGCATTTTGCTGAGAGACCTTCTTCAACTTTTATTTAACCTGTGTAAACGGGTATCACTAGACTATGCACAGTAAAATGTATAATAAAGTGCCCCACGTTTTCAAAGTAATGTCCTGGTCTTGTTATGAAATCGACAGTCTATTTTGAGAAAGCACACAAGTGCCTATCCGAGAGAGCGTTGAACCATACATGTACCCCGATTCCCCTCCTGAGGTATGTAGAGTGGCATCGTCCAAAAGCAATACACCGTGAAGTCAGTATTAAGGACGTTAACATGGCGTCGTCCAAAACACGGATGGTGTCGTCCGAGACGTTACAGAGGGAAACCGATTACATTCACTTTTCGCGAGGTATGTAAAATACATAAAGGAATCTAGATCTTGTTATGAAATAGACAGTCTATTTTGAGAAGCAGTACGAGTCATACCACATAAACATAACATCGTCCAAAAACACAGATCCCCCTCCCGAGGTATGTAGAGTGGCATCGTCCAAAACCAATACACCGTGAAGTCAATGTCAAGGACGTTAACCGCATCCCACATGTTCTACACGTAAACATGGCGCCGTTCAAAACACTGATTTACTTCCGAGGTATGAAGACTAGCGTCATCCAAATCCAACACATGTTTCCCAATGAGGGAAACTGATAACGTTCACTCTTCACAAGGTATGTAAAATATATCAATGAATCTACATATACAAATCTCGACTGTTGAGTAAACATTAAGAACAAGAAAACATAGATTACGAATCAAAACATTTATTTGGTACACGTAACTAAAATGGACACACATGTTCTCCCTGAGAATTAGAATAAGTATCAATCACAACAAAATATATAATTAAACATTGGTATAAAAATCACAATTAGATAGATAATTAAACATTGGTATAAAAAAAATCACAATAAGATATAATTAAACATTGGTATAAAAATCATTGGTGTAAATTAAAAGGCACAGACTCTTACCTTCATACACACCCTCCCACACATCCTTATACACTCACATACATACACTCTCATACACCCACCTAAAATGAATTACCACATTAAAAGACATCACAGAAAAGCTTATTATATATATGTATACACATAAATCACCTTCACACACACACACACACACACACACACACACACATGCACACAATCAGAAAATCCAAATTCTTTTGTCGTCTTCCTTCCTAAAACATACAAACAGATTATTTACCATTTTATATTGAATAAGTAGTAATGTATTGTACACACTATCCACTCAAATGAATTATTAAATTGAAAACATCACAGAAAAGCGTACGGTGTAAGTGATTACACAAGCATGTGAATGAGAATTATAAAGAAAAAAACTTACTCCTTAATGCTTCCTCCTCCCACTTCTCAGCCAGATGGGCTCCACCTCCACAACTATAACATACAAATTATTATCTGTTGGTTAAGTGGTAAGGTATGATGAAGATGCTTTGAAATATTTCAGGAAATTGTTTACTAGAGGAATTTAACTCTTCGAACTTATAAAATTCTTACCTGTGTGTGTGTCAGTTGAGGAGGAGGAGGAGGAGGGCGGCAAGTCAATCTGTGAAACTGTAACATAATACCAAATAAATCAACTACTCTTTTACTCACCATAATTAAATCAAATAATATCAGATATAAATAATACCGAATAAGTAAATTAACCGCAGTATAAACACTTCTGACCATAATTATCCAATATACATACCATCAATTGATGACTCCACCATCTTCGGAATGGTCTCATCTACAATATAAAATAAATAATGTCATACAGATATCAAACCTTGTTATTGGTCAAAACTAGGCAGACATAATTCTACAAGGTAAATACACACAATTCATATTCATGAAATATATTTAACACTGCTATCAACTTATAAGTAGTTAATTACCTGAATCTTCATAATGGTCAGAGGGAGGGGGGTCCAGTCTGTTCATTTCGACTACAATTAAAATAATACACATACTATAGAATCAAAATAACAGAAATGTATACACATTACTCGGAGGTTGAAAATTCCTTAAGCTGAAGCTCATTTTCTCAGATAAAAAAGTCCAAGAGATCCAAATCTTTGTCTGAACTCGCTGTTCCATATTTTGACAGAAAAATGATCATGATCATCATATTTTGGTAATTCAGCTATAGTTATTAACCTTGAGACATGTGAAGCTGACCAAGCTTTGATGAAAAAAGCTGAATAGTTGGTAGCAGCACTGGCGAGTCTAGTGTTACTGTTTACCTGTACTTTTATCAATTGTTATTTCTTCAAGACTGAAGGAGACTCTAGCAAAATAATTTTTAGCATCTGATTACCAAAACCTTAAAATATGTTTTAACCGTCATTAGGAATTAAAATTAACTTACTTGTATCAGATTGATCTTCAATGCTGACTGAAAACAGAACAAAACTTTTATGATCTAGGGGAGACAACTCACTGAAATACCAGACTGGAATACATACACAATCATCATTGATACAGGAAACTCTCATAACATCTAGGTTAAAATGATCAATGATAGATGATGAAATGTTATGAATTAGTCAGGAGAGATAGTTTGTTTACATTACAGATTCATGAAAGGCAAAATCTTATGTGAAATACTTACAGATGTCTCCTTCTTCCCTCATCCTATAGGGCTTGTGACCCCTGTAAGCCCTTCGCCTAATCAGCAGGAAGACTAAAACTGGAAAGGAATACATTATTTCTCAGTTAAGAGCATTTGACTAAAATGTATGAATTTTTTTTTTTCAGAATCCTGAAAGTTGTCTGAGAAAATTCTGTTGGATCGAAAATGTACATGGCTATTGTTCATGCTTATGATATATTTACTTATTATCGAGCCAAATGAGCTTTCATCATATTTGTCAGATGTTTTTGGAAAGCACTGATATTGTATTTTACTAACATTAAAAAAAAAAAAAAAAAAAAAAACTGACCAAGACCACATTAAAAAGAAAGTATGAGATTATACATACTAAACATCAATGGTAGTAGTACTGCCAAAACCAACAGCACCTTCACCGCGGTCGTGGTGGAGGTCTCCTCATGGACCGTGGTGGAGGTCTCCTCATGGACGGTGGTGGGGGTCTCCTCATGGACGGTGGTGGAGGTCTCCTCATGGACGGTGGTGGAGGTCTCCTCATGGACGGTGGTGGGGGTCTCCTCATGGACGGTGGTGGGGGTCTCCTCATGGACCGTGGTGAGGGTCTCCTCATGGACCGTGGTAGGGGTCTCCTCATGGACGGTGGTGGGGGTCTCCTCATGGACCGTGGTGGAGGTCTCCTCATGGACGGTGGTGGGGGTCTCCTCATGGACGGTGGTGGAGGTCTCCTCATGGACCGTGGTGGAGGTCTCCTCATGGACCGTGGTGGGGGTCTCCTCATGGACGGTGGTGGAGGTCTCCTCATGGACCGTGGTGGAGGTCTCCTCATGGACCATGGTGGGGGTCTCCTCATGGACCGTGGTGGGGGTCTCCTCATGGACCGTGGTGGGGGTCTCCTCATGGATCTGAAAATTAATTATCACACCCCATCTAACTTAAATTCCTGTATCTGCACCTGACAGAGGTCAGATTTTGTAAGGTACAAGTGTTGACCTGAATAGATATTTAAACGGTAAAACCGATTAGGTGATATTATATATACACAAACTATTTTCTAGTAACAGAATAGATTGTACTTACACAATTATCCACCAACCCCTCCACCATGTCACAATCCACCTGGGGGTAGATCTTGATGTGGGGGAAGTAATGTATGCATTCCCCCAGGAGACGGTCGCCAGCTTGCCAATGGGTGATGATGATGTATGGTTGATCCGGGGGCGCCGGACCACAACACAACGTGAACGTCGTGTTGACCCCCCGGGCCAACCATTCCTCATTCATAGTGCAATAAAAAACGTCAAGAGTCGTGTCATCTCTGTTCACATTGCATGCATAGAGAAGAGGGGTGTTGATACACCCCTCTACCTCGAGTACGAGCGATAATAGCAAGAGCAGTACTGCAGCCATCTTTGCTCATCACTGGACTAGTTACCCGATTCAGTTTCACGCTTTGCACGTGCAGAATTACCGCCAAATTCTGTTTTCCGGAATACGGTGACAGCTTTAACCTAATCAGAATTTTTCAATTCACTATTTAATATAAAAAGTCGTCAATTAAAAAGTATCGATTGAAAAAAAAAAAAGCCTTACAACATTTTTACAACAATTTTACTGACTAAATGGTGAAAACGATCTATAAATTTATTAAGTTTTTTTTTTTCTGAAAATCGAAATCTATCCATTGATACAGAAGTTTGAAAACCCGTGCAAATTTTCATCAAATCCAGCAACAGGTTTTATGTATTAATTTTGTATGCTTCATTAAAGTGTTATCATGTATGTACTGCATTAGAGTAAAAGGTACCGATAAATTGTAATAACTTTTACCCAATCCTTAATATTTAGAACAATAAATATGTTTAAATGAGAAAAATAAAATTGTTGTACACGAAATTGTATACGTAACAGAATCATATGAGCTGAATGCTGACACAGTGTAAAATTAAATGTGTTACACAAGTGTCGTGTGGAGAAAAAAAAACCGGTTTGTCAAGAAAACACCATTTAAAATTTTAAACATTCACCATTCTAGGTTTTCATTGGTCGTTTCGATTCTACCCAGTTTCACACCCATATCGGTGATATAAAAAAGCGCGCAAACCCCACTAACCGTCACTTCTGGCGCAAAAATGGAACAAAATATCTACGGAAAATTTGAACTTACGAGTCATACAAAGAAAGATGGTTCGAATGAAACATCCTTGTCAAGCAGATTAAATAGTCAAACTAGTATATCCGTAAATCTCTTCAACGGAGTGGTTTATGTGCATATTACTAAGAAGGAGAAGAAGTACTACCTACCCCTAACACTTGATGAATATCAAGATTTGACGGACCTTAGGGGGAACCTGGAGGATAACCTCTATTTGATTAATCAGGTAAGTGTATTTTTCTATAAACAGCACAATGTATATCATCAATTTATAGCTTCAATGTAATTTTAAACAGCACATTGTACAAATTAATTCAATTCTTCCACAGGGTCAAAATCAAGAGGAGAGCAAGCCGAAGCCTGAACAGGGCAGTAGTGATGTAAGACACGTACTTGTAAGTTAATTATCGAATTTAAACATCCGTCAATATATTATTTACTACTGTTGGTGTTCTAGTTACATTGCTTTCTTACTACAGGTAGCTGAAAGGAGAATGCATCCATATACTCGCAAGAGCCAGTCAGGAGCAGGAGCGGGAAATAACAGTTATGCAGATGAATTTGACCAATATCTGCAGTCATCGTTTCAATAAGCGAGTTATCTCTCTTATAGCATTTCTATTATACAATAATATCGACGTCTCTCAATAATGTATCGTAAACGTCTCACTAAGTCGCTCGTAGATTTAAACGGGGATGTATTATTAAGAGATACATCGTACTGTGCTACTAATCTATGTTTCATCAGTATCTTATTCGGTTGTCACGAGGTCGACATCTGTCGATCTGTCATCTATCGTTATCTTGTAAAAGCCATAATGAGGCGCTATCCAGAATTCAGAAACGAAACTCGTTTCTTTGTCGACAGTGTAGTAGAGTTGAAATATGGGAGAGTTCGTTCCCAAATGAAAAGGCTAACCAGACATCGATATTATTGTAAAGTAGAAGTCGTGTTTAGCACGTATAATGAAGAGACGGTGTTTGATTGTATCTCAGAATGTAGGGAGAACTAAACAACTTTTGGCTTAATGATCATTTTATTGAGAAAATACAGTGACTTCATACAAAACATAAGTGAAATGAATTAATAACATGGAAATGTAAGCAATGTTATTTTGTAGAATAATTACATTCTCTATACACACACGAACCTGTTTACGTAAGAACAGATGTCGTTTAATACATCAACTGTAAATTAAAATATGGCAACACGTGATCTATCATTAAGAATACGTAACCTTTAAGAATACGTAACCTTTAATTGATGTCTCTCTTCAGAATATTGATATATTTTTAATTCATATGAAAATTTCTCTTACTATTAATTAACACCAGAGTTTGTAGCGTACATGATACCTCTTGTACCCTTTTAAACTTCACATGATGTCTCTCATAATTCAGAATAGATCCCTCTCATACCTTGGAATACATAATAATCACATAACCTTTAAATGATACCTCTCATACCTCGGAATACATAATAATCACGTAACCTTTAAATGATGCCTCTCATACCTTGGAATACATAATAATCACGTAACCTTTAAATGATACCTCTCATACCTTGGAATATATAATAATCACGTAACCTTTAAATGATACCTCTCATACCTTGGAATATATAATAATCACGTAACCTTTAAGTGATGTCTCTCATACATTTGACTTGAACATTAATTTTGAATTTCTTCACCAATTGAAACTTATACTTTTTGATTTTAAATTGAAACTTGTACTTTTTGATTTTAAAGTGAAACTTTATTTTAAAACCTTTTTTTTTCTTCAACTTTTTGATTTTAAATTGAAACTTTGTGTTTTTTATTTTAAAATGAAACTTATACTTTTTGATTTTAAATTGAAACTTGTACTTTTTGATTTTAAATTGAAACTTTGTGTTTTTTATTTTAAAATGAAACTTATACTTTTTGATTTTAAAATGAAACTTGTACTTTTTGATTTTAAATTGAAACTTTATTTTAAAACCTTTTTTTTTCAACTTTTTGATTTTAAATTGAAACTTTGTGTTTATTATTTTAAAATGAAACTTTGTTTTTTTTTTTTTTATTTTAAAATGAAACTTTGTTTTGAAACTTTTTGATTTTAAATAGGAGCTTTGTTTTGACTTTTAAATACAACGTTTTGTTTTAGATTAACAATAAAACTATCCATGTGATTTTTCTGTCTACATTTATATCTAAATTGAATACTTTATTATTTTTTAACAACTTTGTGTTTATAAACTTAAATTTTTGATTTTAAATTGGAACTTTCTTTTCTATATAATGTCGTAATTTAGTTGGTAAACGACACCAATGATGAACGAGTTTGGCGAATATTTTACATGACGACTTCGGTCCGATAATTGAAATAAATATTTGTGAAACTATATTTGAGGTTCGGTTTTTATTGCCATCCCATGGCGGAAATTATATAATGACCAAATGAAAGCGTGTCATACCGATTGGGTAAGACCCAGCGTTTGTCGTCAAAAGCGCAGAGACCCGATTTGTTGACGGTGTAAACGTACAACTGGTGTTTGTCGCTTCTAATGGAATTCATTTTGGTCATTATCGTTCTGTTGTCAAATAAACAGTCTCTGTACATTTCGTGTCTGAGATCACGTCTGATGGTTGCTCTTGCAACACCTTTAGCTACCTGTTTTTCTTTTATCTCGTTCCATCGGACTACCAGATTTTCTATTTCAGTTCTATTTTTCACGGCGTACACGTAAGAATACATTTTGGCGCGAAGTCCTACAAACTCTGCAATGGGCTCACTTCCCGTTTCGTCCTTGAAATATCCCGGTATCTTTTTGTTTCTCGTGTCGTGACAGTGATGTTCGACCGGATAATTGGACAGATCGAACAGATGTCTGTCCCGATACATGTCGTCATAAACGTCTGGACATTGGACGTGATACAAAAGACTGTCCGTGTCCGTCATGAGTAGCTTGATTCCATGTCCATATTTGGGTTTTAGGTACTTGTAATAAAACTCGTACATGATACATTTGGATAGATCTAGAATGGTCTGTCCAACATATACGGGTTTGTTTAGTACGAGTTTGACTTTGTCGTTCTGGATGGCTACTAGATCTTCGTTAAAGATGGTAAATCTTTTAAACGAAGGCCTTGCCACGTATTTTTTTAGTTTCTTTTCCGTGTGTGCCAGCTTGATGTCGACTCTGGAGCGCACGTTCTCCATCGTCTTGCCAAATACGGCATTGTTCATGAGTTTAAAGAAATCTTTCTCAAACTCGTTCTTACAGGACGCTCTTTTTGAGGTGTTGAATTGTATGTATGGATGTAGCCAAGGTGTCTGCTTGAATTCTAGGATTCGGTGGATTTTGGTTATTTTTAGACCCAATTCCAGGTACAACTGCAGATTTCTGTAATTACAGATGTATTTCGTCTTGTTTTCTAGCGTGGGAATCAGTTTTTCCGTCGGTACCCGTCCATGTAATTTATCATCGGTGTGTTTAGTGCTAGGATGTAAGGTTTTCCACAGCTGTTTACTCGTTAGTGATAATTCGCTGTCTGAGACTGTTTTACGTTCCGGTGCGAGGGGGTAATCGGAATGGCTGTCGTGAAGTTCGTCTGGATATTCCAGATCTACTTCCAGTACGTAACCCAGATCTCCGTTTTTGGAGACTTTGGTTATATCAAATGATTGTGGGTTTTCGACCCACCGAAACCCACCTATGGGTAACGGTTCTGACATGGCTTTCCCGTACAAGTTATTGCAGTCCGTGTACATAATGTACGAATGTGGTTGGGAGAGGTCATACGTTTCTGGAATGTAAGGATTGTTAGCTTGACCGTATTTATTAGATATCATGCTAACACCTCCTCTCACTCCGTTTTCAAAGAAGAGATACATGTCTGGATCTCTGATGAGTTCTAACCTCACTCTCGTCATTTTTAAAGCTGCACTCCAAGCCAGACCGGGACTGGTATAGAAGTGAGCCGCATCTAACCCGTAATAATCGAGACACATGTTTCTGAAGTTCTCAAATACGTCGGCCAACAGTAGCACGTCCGTCTTGAGATAGAGGTCGTGATACTGACCGAGGTCTCGAATGTCCATTTTCTCCCACACGGTCTGTGCATGTGCGTAATCTGCATCTGACACGTGTGAGCGACTCAACGAGCTATAAAATTTCTTTTTTGGTGGTAACTTTTGTTCTAAGAATCGATCGGCAGTGTCTACGTATTCGTAGGGATATATTCCCTTTCTTAGTAGGAATTTGGCTTCTGTTTCGGTAAATGCCTTAGAAAAGTTACTGAATTTCACTAAGCCCTCTTTGGCCAGATTTTCTGTCAGAGTCTCTAGACTCTGAGGCATGAATTGGAACGAATCTATGAATCTGATATCACCCAGACTAAACGAAATGTACTGTTCCGTAGTGTTAGGAATGCAGTGAATTTCGCGGTCTTTAAATAGACCCATACTTTCAGTCAGGATGTGAGCATCGAATCGCTTTAAGTTATGAAACACGCAAGGTATGTGAGTGGGATATTTGTACTTCAAATTGCATTCGTTGTGTGCAGCACCGCGAAATTTCCCACTCAAATGACAGTGGTCTCGCACCACCGTACTCTGTTCCGTAAAATGCTTACCACAGATGTGACACCGAGTACTCTCCATAAAAGACTGCTCGTCCTGGAGAGACATGACTAGCGGTTCTGGCTGACCTAAAACATCTTTGATATGTTTTTCTTCTTCTATGATACATTCTAAAAACGTTTTACTGACGTCAGCTCCCCTGTAAATGACGGGTGGTTTGGTATACCTATCTTCCATACACACGACTTTGTATCCAAATCCACAGGGCTCGAACTTTATATTCTTAGTCGTACTTGAAAGGTCTGGGTTTGGCTCACACGAATCCATTTGTTCTACAAATGTTTCGAAATCGGCATAAATGACAAAAGGTACTTTCATTTGTTTCTGAAAGTCCTCAAACGATAAGAGAGCATCATCTCCGGGAAATTCAACTCTCTGTGTCCTGTGGGTGGAACACAGTTCCACGTGTTTGTTTAATAAAACGCTACTGGTAAAGCCTTGCAGACAATGTTGACAGAAATGTGTTAGACTATGACATTTTTTCGTTCTGCTCAAAAACATGTTTAGATTGGGGATCAAACAGTAATGGGTTTTTGCACCTTCTTGTAAAAAGAGCAGATTGGTGTGATGTCGCGACTGTTTCGTTTTCGTCACGTACATGGGATAAATGGTATTATCCTCGAGTCCAAACACGTTTACAGATACGTCGTTCTGTCTTTCGAACTTTTGTACTTGGGAGATGGAGACTGGATATTGGATACCCGTCATGTCTAGTTCGCTTTCGTACATCTCGTAATGAGAGATGCGTTCGGGAGAGGTATCGGTGGGATGGAGGGATGCCAAAATGGACCATAAGAAACATTTTTCGTCACGATTCAAGACATTGACTAATTTATGAGTTCTGAAAGTAGTTGGAGTTGGTATGTAAGAAGAACCACTCAATGGTGAGTATTTTGCAACATGTATTTCTAATTTTATGATTTTCTTGAGTACCCATGCAGACCCTTTACGTACAAACTCCTCAAATGAGGCAAACATTTTCTGATAAGCTGTATTGACGTCGTGTTCTAGATCAGATTCATTTGGCATTAATATATATGCTTTACTCAAGAAATGTGGGGTGGTCTGTACTACATTACCTTCTCTAGTTTCCTTTTCCAAAGACACACGAATGTTAAGATACCACTTAATTCCTTTCAATCTCTCACACAACCGTTTTAAATGATACATCACTTCCGTTTTGGAGCTGGCAAAAAATGTGAGTATGTCACCATCGTCACTGAAATTTGGATATATGTTTCTCACGTTAGCATTTCCTTGCAAGCTCACATCGTCCGAATGGGTATGTTCTCCCGTTGGTTGAGAACCGGTGGGATCCGGCTGTGGCGACTGGACGTCGGACGGACCCGGCTGCGGCGACTGGACGTCGGACGGACCCGGCTGCGGCGACTGGACGTCGGACGGACCCGGCTGTGGCGACTGGACGTCGGACGGACTCGGCTGTGGCGACTGGACGTCGGACGGACCCGGCTGTGGCGACTGGACGTCGGACGGACTCGGCTGTGGCGACTGGACGTCGGACGGGCCCGGCTGTGGCGACTGGACGTCGGACGGACCCGGCTGTGGCGACTGGATTCTCGAAGGTATTGGTGTATTAGTGTTGAAATGCTCCGGTATCCGACTACTGCTAGGATTAGGTAGATCTCCACCAGTCAGTCCATGTTTGCTTTTCACGTGCATTTTCATGTTGTATTTCCTCGTAAATGATTTGTCACACACGTGACATTTGTAGGAACTCTGATTTTTGTGTGAAATCAGGTGTGTCTTTAAGTTGCCTGAATCCTTAAATATCTTTCCACATATTGTGCACGGTAATTGACGAAAATGTCTCTTCATGTGCGCCTTCAACTTTTCATCGGTAGAATATTGCTTCCCACACTGATCACAAGTATTCACATTTTGTCTATCTTTGAGTACGTCATCTTCCCTTCTGTTTTTTTTCACGGGAGATAAATCTATAGAGTTTAAAATCCTTTTCAAATTCCTCACTGTTTGAATTGCATTTTCGTCACCATTTGACACAGAATCAAGTAAATCGTCAAAATATTGTGCTGCCATCTTGTTTAGGACCTGTTTCGTCGAGTTCTATATGTTGAATGACAACCACTTACGTTTCTTCGTTTTTAGGTTTCTCTGAAATTGGGGAGGCGTGGTCTTTAAAGCAAGTTTTCCGCCTCGCTGACTTTTTGTTTTTCTGCGCATGCTCCGTTTGAGTGACACAGGCTCCCTATTGATCGATTCTAGACTGGGCTCGTGGATTGCGTCAGGCGTATCAGGTGGGTCGGTTTTACTCTTATCGATATTATTTGTCAATTCTACGCTGGATTTCTTCGTGGTAATGGGCGTTTTATCATCAGATGGATTGACATCATGTTCGATGGTGCTTGTGTGTGTATTAGTTGAATCGTTCTCGTGTTTGATGATGTCGTCGTATTTCGTTTTTGGTATTAATATCATTGCTTTAGCCATGTCAAATAGTTTGTAAAGAACACAGGTAATATTTTACTCACTGCGAGTAGTCTCCGCCTTCTCTGACGTCGACTGATCCCTCTCGCCAACACTTTGCATATGCCCACTTTGTGTTTGGCTATTTTCTTTTTATCCTCCTCAGAAATGGAAATGTTATCCGCTGCTACGTTATGAATGGTTTCTATGATGAACTTGAGTTGTGAATCTGTTGACGTTAACAAGATGCCTTTCTTCTGTTTGTCCGATGCTATCAACCAGAATTCGATTAAACTTTTCATTGTTTTTTAGGAAAATACAACACCGTGTCCTCTCCCGGTAAGATCCTGGTGCGGAGTGGGGGTACTTCGGAGCGCAGGTCTATGATATTTACGTCCGGAGTCGAAGGTGAGACATCTATTAACAGATAACCGAATCTGTCTGTCGTTGCCAATTGATAGGCTTCTCTGAAATAAGCGTTCTGTCTGGGGAATATTTGTCTTCCCAGCGCCTCTACTTGTGATTGATCTCTGTAATTTCTAAATAATATGAAGTATTGTGTATTCAGACTCAGAGTTCTCATGACCTTTCCACGTTGAAACACGTTCTGTACTAAAAACATGACCGTAAAGTTCTGGTGATGAGATTTCACGCAAAACATTTTCATCAGATGTGGACTGTCCACTCCCTCCGCCATACAATCGTCGATGACCAATAATTTATGACCTTCTATGTCCCCCCATTCGTTAAACTGGTCTTCGTTCGGCAAACCTTGATGGAACGTAATCTCCCTCAAATTTCGCCTCAACTCGTCAAACGCTGGCTGCCAGGTATCGTAACACAGAATGATCTTTCGGGGGGACTCGCTAAACATGCCACTGGCGCTTTCCAAAATCCTTTTAGTCAGGAACGTTTTCCCAGAACCCGACGCGCCACACACCATGATTCTACACGGAGACTGGAATTTCACTAGACTCTCTGTAGTATACCACGCCATCGTAGCAAATGAAGACACGTACACACGACTTCACTATTTATGATATTTTATTGGTGGAGGTTACGTTCATGACATGCTTATATATATATATATGAAAATATCCTACACCGAGAAAAATGAAAAAAAGGATAACTCTCAGATATACATGATACATTAGGATATTTACGTGTTGTTACAGGATATTTACATGAATAGTTACTATTTACAACCCGAAAAAAAAAAAACAACAACAACAAATATGTGTAATGTTTTACACGGTACAATAGATATTTACATGAATAGTTACTATTAATTTACGACCCGAGAAAAAATAATATCAAATATGTGTAATGTCATATGTTTACAAGACTATTTACAATTCTGCAAAACACGTCTGATGAGTACACGTACTATAAAAACAATACGGAAATGAGTTTTGTATGTATTCGTACACGTAATTGTCATTTTCTTTCAAGTCATTTCCAAATGGTCTAAGGATAGACTCCATCGTCACACCTCTGCTTTTATGCAATAGGTAATACATGCAATACAGACCACACACTCTCGATGTGCTACTCTGCAATCGTCTATCGTTATAACAGTTCGCTTCAAATGAAAAATAACTCGGTGAATGTCCGTAACTGTCGAAGAATTCCGTCTCGTCCTTAGATTGACAATAAAAGGCCAACCAGTGTCTTCCCGGTCTGTCACTATCGTCTGTATTGACGATATAGCCAACTGGAAATGTTTGTATCTCGTTAGGTACCTCGTCTCGCGCATAAACTCCCATTATTGTTTTTCTCATTACAGGATCACAGTCTATCATGCAGCGCAACTGTGAGGTATTCATGGTAACACTATGTCTCTGGCAGCGTTGATTTCAAAGTAACCCGGATATTCACAGTAAATGATGCAAGATACCACAGTCGTCAATGCCGTTCCGATGATGACTTCCAGTCTGACGTTTCCCTGTTTGAGTAAGGTGAGATATTGGTTTGTTTGAAAGGTAGGTTCCAACTCAAAGGTATAAAGTGCATACCCTTGTGCAATGTCATCTCTGTCTATGCCGGAATCACTATCGTTGAGCCATTTCCCAGTCGATTGCAACATGTTCTGTAGGACGGGAATGGTGGTTTCTCCACCAGTCGCACTGTACTTGAGTTTTAAAGGAGTTCCACCTACTGGTATTCCATCCACGTATAGCCCTATAGATGTGACGTCATACGGTTGAAAAAACCAAGGGTTCTCTTCATAGTCGCCGGTAGTTCCTGCAGCATTTACAAAACCAACCACTACGGTGTTTGGTCTCATACCTTGAAAAATATTATCATAGGTAAAGTTTGTCGCTCCGATAGGTATGGTCATTTGTTTTATCATGGTCTGTGTAAATGGATATTTTGCATTGGTCATCTCGAGTGCTTGACTTTGCGCATAAATGACAGCGGGGTTGACTCTGACTTTACTCACTCGCAATCGAATGTCTTCGAATGTTACCTTGTAATCGGGAGCTGCTGTACCGGACAACAGACAAAAACTCGGTTTAGATCTGTATAGCTTCACATTGACGTTGACTTGATTCAATAAATACCTATCCATCTTGAATAAATCGTGATAGATTGGACCGACCAAATCTAACACTTTCCCACCTTCAAACATCTGAGCTCTCTCTAGCAAAGATCCATTTGAACCGGTTCTAGGGCTATGCTGATCCATTGACCCCTCTTTATCTTGAATCCACAGTTGAGTAGTTAGCTGCGTCTTTTTCGTTTCATCACCATATTGTAGAAGATTGTTGATATAGGCCTTGTAGGGATAATGACCAGTCGTAGACACGATGGTCTTCCCCTGTAACGTGACGTCCACTTGTGAAAATAGAGAAGGTAAAAACAAATTGATGGGAGCCACGTCCTCTGCAAGACCGATGGCGCTTCCGTCTGCTTTTGTTATTTTTACCTTTGCATATATTAAAGTGTTCCGCAGATCGATCAATTCTAGTCCGTTTTGTCCACTAACGACAAACTCGACGACCGAGTCACTCGTTATCTGTGATATCGGTAACACATCTTGATAGTAAATGTTTTCCACGGCTGTTTGGGTTGGTGGAAGGTCAAATAATGCTAATTCTGACGGTTGTGCTTCTCTGAAAAAATCCTTGTTTAACGCAGCCATTGTGAAATGAGATTTCTTTTGGTCTTCTTTGTAGATTTTCTGTTATGTTTCTTACTCGTCTTCCGTTTCGTTTTCACCTTACTAGCCTTCCTTTTACCTTTCTTCAGGTCTTTCGATGTGGTGTGTGTACGGCGACGCTTCCTGATAGACTGGCGACGATGTGTGATTCGTTTCCTTTTTAATTCGGATTTGGCTTGTTCTACGGCTCGTTGCGCCGGAGATATCATGTTGACGTTAATCTCACGGGCAGGTAAGGATTTTTCTCCTTCTCTGTCGTTTTTGTCTATGGGAATCATAAACTCGTTTGAGGTTTGTGACAATCCTCCACCATATTGTTTCACGTTTCGTTTAGTATTGTTCACATAAGCATTTTCCTTTCCGCGCGCCACGTCTTGATAATATTTCATCCACTTGCCCACGTTGGGAACGTACATCTTTGAAACACTCATGATAGGAACGGATATTGTTTAAAATGAAGTGTAATCGTTGCCTTCTCTTTTAAGAATGACGCGAGATCGCCTTTTTCAGTCTTTATATCAAATTCTATGTCTCTAACTTCCGATTTTTTGACAGGTAAATAGTATGGAATGTCGAACGTTTGACTCCAGTTGGCAACCTTTATTGCCCGGATGGAGCGTAGAAGAGTTTCCTTTTCACCATCGACAAAACTTTCGTCACATACGTCACTGTGTAGGTACAAATTTTGTCTCGTCTTTGTTCCACTCGTTGTTAATGTGATGTCCATCAAAGCCACTTTCCAAGTTCCGCTTAGATTTAATGGTGTTTGAAAGTGTACAATGAAATGGCAAGGTTTGTTTTCGGGATGGTACTTCTTTGCCCCGTCGCTGTGAATCACTACGTAATGCGACATCTTAGGTCCTGGATACGTCTTTGAGATCATTCTCAGGTATCCACTGGTTATATTTAGACGGCCACCCCTCGAATTTAACGAGCCATTCGATTTGGCCTCTCTTTTTACGTTTTTTAAGTTTGTCTTCTATGTACCATAATGCGTTTTCGTCCTTGTCTACTCTCTGCAGTTCGGATTGATAAAAAGTTCCAGTGATTTGTTCGTTTAGAAAGTCTATCAACTGATACTGAGGTATTCCCTGGCGTAAGAAACGTTTGTCGACCTTGAATATCTCTGAACTCCATTGTTGTTGATAAGCTCTGGTAAAGGGTTGCTTTAAATGTGATATCCTAACTAGACTTCCTATCTTAAACCTGAATTTTGGTTTCTTGACGGTTTTGCTATGAGGAGATCTTTTCTTTCTAAGGTACATGTATGCAAAGAGGTCTGCTTCGTTGGTTTTGTTAACATCTTTTGGAGCCGTACCATTTAATGATCTGTGAGGTGTAGCATTGTAACTCTTGACGAAATCTTGCAATTTATCTACATATGCATAACTCCTATATTTGGTAAAATACCTATACATCATGGTCTTTATCGTTCTGATGACACGTTCGACCACAGATGCTTTCTGTTCATTGCGACTAGTAAAATATTTGATATCGTTGTCTTTACAATACTGCCTCATTAGATTCCCCGTAAATTCTTTGCCTGCATCGGTATATAGACGCTTCGGCTTTCCTCCCCTATCTATTATCTTTCTGAATGCATTTAACACGTCTTTTGTCGTTTTTGTTTTTGTAGGTTCAACCCATAGGAAGCGGGAGAATACGTCTATGACTACTAGTAGAAATCTTATACCGTCATTCTGTTTCGAGAGGTTCGATACATCTGCGAGATCGGCTTGAAATTCTTCGTATGGACCAGAGACTTCCACTCGTGCTCTCTTGAAAGATCGCTTGACTGGTTTTTGTAAGCTATAATCGTCTAAACTCTGGATATATCTTCTGATCTTATATAGACCTGGTGAAGTGAATCCGCGAGATTTCAATACTTGATGAACTTTAGTTGGACTCAGAAAAGCACCTCCGTTATTCAGATCGTAATACACTCCATCTATGAGTCGTTTCTCTTTAACGGTCAACATATTCAATGAGACAAAATATTTCTGTACATGACTTTTATTTCAACATTTATTTACATTCATTTTACAATGATTTATGAAACCAGTCTTCTACACGATTCATAGATTTGACCATATTGCATACACAGTTTTTCCATTTTTCTGTTTTGATTTCGTTCATTCTCCATTCGGCATTACACAATCGTGATACGAAACAGTTTCTAACACCTCGCTGGACGTCAAAACGAAGAGTCTCTCGAATGAAGTCTCGGATCACTTTGATATCGTCTAAATGAATAAAAGCATCGTTAAAATCACATTGTCTTTCATTTATGATTTCTCGAACATGATTTGCATAGGTTAGTTTTAATAAGCTCTCCATACTGATTTCTTCCGATGATTCCATATCTAACTGGATGGGTATGGTAAAACACAATGTTCGTCAATACATTTCAGTGAAAAGTTTCTATGTTTCCAATATTTCAATGTTTTACCACACTTGTAACACGTCATGTAATCACCAACACCTTGATAATAAAATCCACCAGTAGCCAGTTGATATGGAGTTTGACGAAGTTTACAGTTCCAGTTGTAAAAGGTCATCAGTCGTTCAACACAGCTTGTCATATGACCGTGGACTGGGCGAGTTTCCATCTATAAGTAGAAAGAATAAATACGTCACTAATATTCATTCCCACAGTGTGATTTCAAACAATCACATCCAAGTATCTTTCGGGTGTTCTTCCAATATATGTTCCACAAGTCGTTTCTGACCTCTGTCAGAGTAGTTTTCGCGAAAAGAAATACATATAGGACAAATGTATCTACGACATCTCCCGCGGTCTTCAACGATTACGCTAATCTCATCACCATCAACGTCGATGTCTACAAGCTGATCTGCACCCATAATGCAGTATACGTCTACTATCTACAACTGTTCACAGTTAATTGAAAAGATTTGATTCGGCTTCTTCAATTTTCTTCACATATCTCTTTATTTTTCTACAATATCGCTGCTTGACATAGTTTTCGTTTCTAAAACGTTCGTCTTGCATTAGATGGTGTAACAGCTTTGAAGGAATGTACGACTGTATGGCAAACTCTCGCCAGATCTTTTCCACTTCCAGGTGATCAATTAAAGTTAAAGCTTCATCGAAATATATCTCCAATCTGTCCTCGCTCGATAACATCACACACGCATGTCACATTTGATTCTCTAGTCCTTCTGTGCATCCCGCACACACGAAAAGTTCCGAAATCTTGGTCTTAACAGCATAAGCATAAGATAGGTATAGTAGATTTTTCAATAATATCGAAAATGATTGTTCATCCACTTGTTCTATCAAGTAGTTTCGAACTCTCTTTTGAAATAATTCAGTGTCCATAATGTACTCATTAAATCTACTATATCGTTTACACCAATAACTTTAATAGGACACTTCAGCTCCTACGTGTTCGTTAAATACAAATAATAGTCTAATATACTCGTTGTCGATATAGCCGTCTCTTTCCTCCAGTTTCACCAATAACTTTAATAAGTTCGTTATGTGTTCCTCTTTTATTTCCCTTTCATCATACGACCAGCCTTCGTCTATGAGTAAAGCAATGTTAGATGGATGTACCCACACGTCACATTCCTGACAACTACAAGTTCCGTCTGTGTCGAGAAAGTGAAAGGTAATTCTCCCCATATCTACATCACAAACATCATCTGTTGATACATACAATCCTTCGACCACCTCCCGTGTTCGGTTTTGATATCGTCGAAATAGTTCCAATGTTTGAGAGAAACACCACACATGAAACAAGTCACACAGTCTTCTGTTCCAGTATAGAAAAATCCGTTTGATGCAAGCTGTTGAGGATTATGATGATAATGTCTTGACCAGTATTTG
>NC_047031.1:14885347-15015689 GCF_902652985.1 Pecten maximus | reverse complement strand
TCTTTTCAGTTTTTATTTTTTGTTCTCCCAATTTTGTTCTACAATTAAATTTTTCTGTTTGTATTAATTTGTTTTCTTCAACTTCATTCCTTTTTTTTTTTCGTTTTACCAATGAACGTTTCCTCTGAACTTGTATTAAAATATAATCCTTGTTTTTTTTTTTGTTTTTTTTTCAACTTTATTTTTTTCTAGTTTACATTTAAACTTTTTTTCTTCTAATCTTTACCCTAGATTAGTATTCAAACTTAATCCGTGTTTTAGTTTTGTTATTCAACTTAATGTTTTTATCTTTATTTTTTTTTGTTTCACAACTTAATCTTTGTCTTTTGTTCTACAGCTTAATCTTAATTTAGTTTGGAAACATATTCTTAAAGTTTTTTATTCTTACAATTGTAATAATACAAGAGTATATAATCAAAAAGTTCTTAAAAAAAAATATAGCAATTGTACAACATATTTACAACATATAAATCTATAAACAACATATCCAAAGCATGTATACATAGTTTTACAATATTTTCCATGACGACTGATGTCTGACAAATAAATATTTGTGAAACTACATTTGTGTTTTCATTACCAACCCATAGTGGAAAGTATGTAATGACCGTATGCGAGCGTATCGCACCGATTGGGTAAGACCCAACGCTTGTCATCGAAGGCACACAGACCCGACTTGTTGACGTTGTGAACGTAGAGTTGATGTTTATCACTTCTAATTGAATTCATTTTACACATTTTGATTTCGTTTCCGAATAAACACTCTCTGTACATTTTGTGCCTTAGATCGCGTCTGATGGTCGTTTTTGCGACACCCTTGGCTATCTGTTTTTCTTTCATATCGTTCCAAAGAACGGTACGATTTTCAATCTCTATCTGTGTACGTATGGCATAGATGTAGGAGTACATTTTTGCACGGAGCCCTACAAACTCTGCAATGGGTTCGCTTCCCGTTTCGTCCTTGAAATATCCGGGTATTTTTTTGTTCTTTGTATCGTGACAGCGATGCTCGATTGGATAATTGGACAGATCGAACAGATATCTGTCCCGATACATGTCATCATAGATGTCTGCACATTGAACATGGTATAATAGACTGTCTGTGTCTGTCATGAGTAATTTTATACCATTCCCATATTTGGGTTTTAAGTACTTGTAAAAAAACTCATACATGATACACTTCGACAGATCTAGAATGGTCTGTCCTACATATACAGGTTTGTTCAAAACTAGTTTGATTTTATCGTTCTGAACGGCTACCAAGTCTTCGTTAAAGATTGTGAATCTTTGAAACGAAGGTCTTGCCACATATTTTTTGAATTTTTTGACCGTGTGAGCCAACTTGATATCGACTCGCGATCGTACATTCTCCATTGTCTTTCCAAATACGGCATTGTTCATGAGTTTAAAAAAATCTCTCAAACTCGTTCTTATAGGACGCTCTTTTGGATGTGTTGAATTGTATGTATGGGCGTAACCAGGGTTTTTGTTTAAATTCCAAAATTCTGTGGATTTTTGTGATTTTAGACCCAGTTCCATGTACAATTGTAGATTTCTACCATGGCAGATGTATTTGGTCTTGTTTTCTAATGTTGGTATCAGTTTTTCTGTCGATACGCGCCCATGTAAATTGTCATCGGTGTGTTTAGGGTTTGGATGTAATATTTTCCACATCTCTTTACTGGTAGGTGACAATTCTTTGTCGGAGACTTTTTTGCGTTCCGGTGCAAGGGGGTAATCGGAATGATTGTCGTGGAGCTCGTCTGGATATTCCAGATCAACTTCAAATACGTATCCCAAGTCTGATCCAGGCTATGAAAGCACGAAAAATACTATTAGGTCTCCAGAGGCTGAAAAAATGTTGAAAGATTTCCTTTTAAAATTACAAGTATACAAAAATGCTGAAGATTACTGTTATTGTAAAGACACACTACGTGGAATCATTCAACAATTCCCTCCTATAGTACCATGACAAACGGATTGTATTTAATAAATGCTCTTACAAAATGAGAATCAATCATTCGATTCTAGACTGGAATGAGCATGTTGATAGGCCAATTACATCAAGGCAAACCATATTTGAAGACATGAAAACACATCGACAAAAGTTAGGGTCCTCTGTCCACAAAAGGAAAACATACAATTTTCGTGAATACATATGGGTTCTGTGGATGGAGCATATGTATACCAGCTAGATGAAAAAGTTGTGTATGAAATATTTGTTACAAATTTTACATTTAACAAGATACTAGTGTCAGTGTTTCTCCAACCCTTTGTTATAGTGATTGTATGTCAATGTGTGACCATATTGAAAACAAACTGGAAATTTACTTCATCAATGATAGCGGTAAGGTAGAACAATGGTGCTTTGTTTATACATGTGCTCCCTGTATTGTTATCAGCTCTGTGTCTAAAATTAGATTGCAGTGTATCCGTAGCGGCCTGGCCTTAACTCCTCCCTTTACACTAGTCACAGGCTAAAAATGCTGGACGTTTAAGGCGAGATGGCTAAGATAATTATTTTGGGCGAAATGGTATCAGTCATTACTATTTTGGGACGAGTTGTCGTGAGACGATTCTGGTGATAACCGCCCTAAATAGGAGAGTAGTGTTCAACTCTCACACTTAATCAAAGCCGAAGGTAATCTCTTACAACGTGAAATTTAATGAAATCAATTTTATTATTTACAGAACGATTTGCTTAGTGGATAAGGTTTGCGGCAAAACAACTAACTAAATTGTGGCGAAATGTCCGGACACACCCATAATTTGAACAAAGAGACCGGTTAAACCTGTTTTGGTAAAATAAGGTTCGCGTTGGCTCAACGTTTTCTGAAACAGCTAAACAGGAAATGGGAGTCCCTCAGGGTGGGATCCTTTCCGTAACTCTTTTCGGTCTGAAAATCAACAGTATAACTAAATGTCTCGGTAAGTCAACTGAAGGGTCTCTATTTGTTGATGACTTCTTGATCTGCTATAGGCTTCTTGATCTGCTATAGGTCGAAGAACATGCACACGATAGAACGACAACTTCAACAATGTTTGGGCAAACTACAAACATGGGCAGATGAAAACGGCTTCAAATTTTCCAGACCAAAAACTGTCTGCATGCACTTCTGCCAAAAACGAAAGCCACATAATGATCCCGATCTAACATTAAATGGAAGCTAAAATTCCAGTTGTAGGGCAAACCAAATTTCTCGGACTAATTTTCGATTCAAAACTCTCCTTTGTTCCACATATTAAACACCTAAAGGATAAGTGCTCAAAGGCAATGAATATTTTACGCGTACTATCCCACACCGACTGGGGTGCGGACCGTGAAATGCTCTTGTGCCTTTATAGGGCACTTATTCGATCAAAACTCGACTATGGGTCCATCGTTTATGGATCGGCACGGAATTCTTACCTGCCAATGTTGGATCCTATCCATAATCAAGGATTACGTCTAGCACTTGGTGCTTTCCGAACAACACCAGTGCAGAGCCTTTATGTAGAGGCAAATGAACCATCTTTAAATGACCGAAGGAAAAAACTTACTCTTCAATATGCCGCCCAATTGAAATCCAACCCGAAAAACCCGGCTTAAACTTAACATAAGCTTAGACAACATAGGCGAATACACCGTATCAGATGTACCGCCATGGCTTGTCGAAACACCTGATATTAACCTTACTCTACACGTGAGGGCAAAATCGAGTGCATTACCCGAAGAACACAAATCCTCCTTTCGGGAATGCATTAAAGATTTTTCCGATCACGTTCAGATCTAGAGCACACTGGGGTATTATCGACCACCGGGTATTATCGACCATTTGCCTTATTAAAGCTTGATAAAAGTCGTTAAAAGTGTTGTCTTGTCATTCAATCGCTTCCATCACTCAGAATTTTCCCTTTCGGAATAACTTGAGGTTTTCCTTAGATATCTGAGAGCCTTTAAATTCCTTATGGATGACATTGATGAAAGTGGCTAGCGCGGGTCTTTAAAAACTACGCAACGTTACGACAGAATTTAACAGGTAAGGGAAAATGAAAGTGTGTTTTTTGAGATGTACAAACAGATATTCTGGCAGATATTTATTGTATGAACTGTATTTGAAAGAGTATTTTAAGGTTTTAATGAAAAAAGGGATAGTTAGGTCAGCTCCAAGAAAAAAATGGGATGGTCGATAATACCCTGACGAAATTATAATCGCAGGGTATTATCGACCGTTGGCTTAATGGAAAAATAACGGACAGCTCCGCATGTAGAGTTTGACAATATATATGTTATATACATGTTTGACACATTGTTATATGTTGTTTGCGGTAGTGTAATGGTCAACGTGGTTGTCTCGCGTATCTTTTTATTGCAATTGAGGACGTGTTCGAATACACCCATCGACGCATATTTTCTTTTTTTAATTTTAATTTCTATTTTGTTGTTGTTGTTGTTGTAATTAATCTGAATTAGAATATGCGGTGGAACATAACTAAAAAAACCCGAATAATTAAAATCAATTTTGAAATTTGGTGAGTTTAAGCTTACAGCAAAATTTATACATTTATCAAATTATTTCTCATCTTTTTAGTTATAATTGTGTTCATATTTATTTACCAGAACAGTCCCAAATGAATCAGATTGAGCTTTTATCCTACTCTAACATTTACGTTAAATTTCCCAAATCAGGAGTAATGTCATAGCATAACAACTAAACAATTAAGAGAAAATAATTAGCACAACGTTACGCATCAGATTGATGATAAATATTAGTTCTGCGAAATGTAAAAGGTTATATAAAGTTTATTTTGCTTAGTTTAAGCGAATATGAATGTGTTCCGGTGCATTATGCTGCTACTGACAAAAACGAAAACAAAAAAAAACTAATCAATAAGATATTAATTCACACCTGTCCTTCTTTCTTAGAAAATGGCGTCTCAACTCCTTGTGAAAAAGAAAAGGATACAATACTCCCCTGAAAACGTGGCATTAGCCATTGAAGCAGTGAGAAACGGTATGGCAAAAAACAGGGCTTCAAAAGTGTATTCGGTTCCTAAAACAACTCTACTGGATAAGCTGGCAAATAGAGTACCAGAGGAACCAACAAAACCTGGTCCGAAACCAGTCTTAACGAAGGCTGAAGAGATAACTCTTGTCAACTACACTAATATCATGGCAGAAATCGGGTACCCGATTACGAGAAAGGAACTTTCCTTTGAAGTCAAACGACTTATGGATTTGGATGGGAGAAAGACGCCATTCAAAGACAATTTGCCAGGCTATGACTGGTATACATCGTTTATGAAGCGTCACCCAGATCTTTCAGAAAGAATTCCACAGGACATGAGCGCGCCGCGATTTCAGTGCCAATGGTAGAAGCGTGGTATGATGGCCTTTTTACCTTTCTGGAAAAGGAAATTCCCAATTCGGAACTACTCATTCAGAACCCTAGACGGATATTTAACGCAGACGAATCCGGCTTTCCTCTGTGCATGAAGTCTGGAAAAGTTTTAACACAAACCGGCGCAAAGCATGTTTATCAAGTTGTGGCGAACACTAAACAGCAGATTACCGTGATGGCATGTTTCAATGCCCTTGGAGACTATGTCGCACCTTTAATTGTATATCCAGGACAAAGGTTTAGGGACACTGGTATACAGGAATTTCCTGAAGCTATATAAGTAGGGGTGAAATACCGGTGCCAGATCCTCCCTAATCCTCCTTGACAGGAGGATTATGACCTTGACCTAATGATGCAATATATATGACCTGATGATGCAATATATGTGATGATAATGAGATATGACGTCACAGGAATGTGAGGTGGGAGGATTGACCTGATGATAACAATAGAAGATATGACGTCACAGGACTGGAAGGTGGGAGGATTGACTTGATAATACAATGGTGGGTACCCTTAGCATTCTTAAAAATAGCCATGGTGCAATGTTTTGTATAGATTGCCACCCTCCGTTTGTTTACAGTCACGTGGTAGTCCTTTCATACCGGACACGACAACAGAAGTCTAGGTGGACAGTGTGATAAATCGAGCGTGAATATGTACACATTCAGTCTGTGTTCGAGATTAGACAATGTCCTCAAATGACCTTAAGAGTAACACGACACAGAAAAATATTGTTTAAAAATAACTACGTTACAGACAACTCATTATTTGTGAAGGTAAAGCTGACAAGATTAGACATGTTCATAGTAATTTGACAATAGTCAAGTCTCAACAGGTTATCACTTTTTACAAGCTATGGTATGTGTAACACTGCATATATAAACCAGGTGGACACTTGAAGTCACCACTAATGGCTCAGGAGATCATCAATCGGATAGTCGCGGAAGATATTACTCTGACAAATATATCAAACAATCAAATAGACTGTCGTCTTGGTATAACACAACAAGTCATCGCTAAAAAAGTCAAAGGTGAGCTGAAGATCTGTTTAAAAGAAAATGGAAAGAGTATACAAATAACGGGAAACTATTTTAAAAAGATACTGTTTCTATCAGAAAGTCTACAGTGTATTTGTGCTCTACTACATTGACATGTCAGATATCGGAACAGATTGTTTTCGTCATAATTTGTACCACATACGACCAGTACATCATTCTATGATCAAGTGTAAGGATCGATTGCAAACTTTCCAAGATTGGCCTCAACAAATACGCCAAACCCCAAACGAACTTGCTCGAAACGGATTTTTTTATTCTAGACAGAGCGATAAAGTCACCTGTTTCATGTGTGGAGTACAGTTGAGCTCCTGGATGTCCTACGACAGTGTAGAAAACGAACATAAAAAGTGGTCGACAGAGTGTATTTACCTACAAATGACAATACCGCTATAACATGGGAGGTCTAACTTTTTATTTGCATGACGTTGATGATAAAGATGATCTAGGTTGTAGCTGCAACATGTCAGCAATATAGGACACATGGTTCACTAATTAACGAACTCATCGAGGAGAGAGGTTGGTCTTTCGATTCGGGATTCATAAAACCTGAACACGTCGTCGAACTAGCAAAGATACTGGCAGAAGTGTGGTCTGAAGAGGATTACGTCATTGATGATCCCGTTTTTGATTTATTAGTCACTTTTAAGGAACACATAGGTTACAGAGTATCTTGCTAATGGATACATTTGAGGAAAGACTTCATTCTTACCTGAGAAATCGTATCGAGGAAAAAGCATACAAGAAGATTGTGACGAAATTGTTATGTCTAGCCTATGCATTGAACGTTAAAGACGTCATATCGGAACTTTTTATCTGTACAGGATGCCTAGAGGGTCAAGCTAACCAGGAAGGTCACAATTGTGTGATGCTTAGCGGTGAAGATATAGTGGATCGATATTTTGAAGAAGCTTTGTTAACTGTCAACCACCTAGAAGTAGAGAAACTGTGGCGGGATCTTTCTATTCAATCTTGTGTTCCCTCCCACGTGTTACAGAACTTGATGAATGACGAACGGTTTCGTTGTGAAGAATATGTAAAACGTCATTTCTCTAGCAAAATCCTCAAGATTGTGAAGAAAGTAGACATTGTTAGACCGAAACTATTTGCTTAACATGGAGGATACTCAATCTATTAATGAGAAAATAGACTCGTTATTTAACTTTGTATACGCCTTTCACATGTATCAACAAACATCGGAGAGTGATATGTTAAGACATTTCATAGAAGAAGTAAACAGTTTTAAAGTTCCCGACGATATTAGAAACAATTATATTTTAAAAGTACTGTGTCCTGAATGGAGAAATATGGAACTGAAAAAACTATGGCGAAGAAAAAAGATTAACAAAATAATTCAATCTATGCATCGTCTAGAGAACCGCTTTATAAAACCGTAACCACGGTCTTTTTGTTCATTTATGTGGAAGATATTGAGACAGCCACTTCAGTATGTATAACAATATTATTATAATCTTTTATGTCAATTATACATATATAAACTCATTTATGTGGAAACTTATTAGACAACGATTTGAGTATTAAGATATTATTGTAATTCTTTATTATATTAAAGATGTAACGACAGTCCGTCTTGTCTCTACGTACTAATGATTGTAAAGGTGCACATTTTATCAAAAAGATATTCCCATGTATGAAATTATTTTATCTTTATTTATGAAATTATTTTATCTTTATTACTAGTTAACATTATAATTAATACAGTTAATACTTATAACTGTTTCTTTATGATATAAATGTTCACCTTTACAATGAATGTCTATTGTAGGAAATGTTGACACCACAAGAAAAACAGAGAGTAGATGACATTTATTATAACTTTAATAACGGTGGAACGTTCCTCAGTCCGACAAAAGTACATCAAATACTCAAATCACAAGGATTTAACTCTCCAGGTTTGCACAAGATCAGACGATACATTCAAAGTCTCGACGATTACAGTCTACAAAAACCTGTGAAGCGTTCATTTAAGCGCGCACGTGTAGAAGTTGGGGAGCCATTCGAGCAGTATGACACCGATTTATTGGACATGACATCACTTGCCAAGCATAACTCCGGTGTGAAATACTTGTTGATGGTTATCGATGTGTTCAGTCATTTTCTCTGGGTGGAACCTATTAAAACAAAAACGGCAAAAGAAGTATTAGAAGCCTTCAAGAAAATAGCTGAAAGGGGTAGAATTCCGAAGAAAATTCATTCAGACTTAGGTAAAGAATATAATAATAGATGGTTTAAAAAATGGTGTCATGATCACAACATTCATTATTTTACTGCACAGTCATTTTCACGCCTCAATGGTAGAACGCGTTAATCGAACATTTAAGACCATGATATTTCGCTACTTTACTAAATATAGAACCTATAGGTATATCGACGATTTACAAAAATTTGTCGATTCGTATAATGCCACACCCCACCGCTCCCTCAATGGTATAGCTCCAAAAGATGTTAACGACGACAATCAAGCAGATTTATTTGCTTACATGTACTTGAGGAAAAAACAGAAACTGAGACTAAAAAGGAATAAACGGAAAAAAACACCTGAAAAAAACAATCCCTACAGATTCAAGATAGGAAGTTTAGTTCGTATATCACACACAAAACAGTTGTTTAAGCATGCCTATCAACAACAATGGTCATCCGAAATATTTAAGATAAACAAAAGATTTCTTATGCAGGGAATACCTCTGTATCAATTGATAGACTTTTTAGGAGACCCCATCGAGGGTAATTTTTATCAGTCAGAATTACAACGCGTCGACAAAGACGAGCAAACCTTATGGTTTATAGATAAAAAAAATACGCAAACGTAAGAGAGGAGGTCAGATCGAGTGGCTCGTCCAATTCGAGGGTTGGCCCTCTAAATATAACCAATGGATTTCAGAGAAGGACATCAAAGACGTCACAACAAACAAACATGACACACTACGTCATCATTAACAGCGACAAGAATCTCGACTATTTTCCCGACAATAAACCCTACCATTTTCGCTGCCAACTAAAATCTGCCATTACTCTGAATGGTACATGGAATGTAGCACTCGTTGACATGTGTAGCAACAAGTAATACGAAAACGAGAGAAAATTTATACGTACACTGTGATCTAGTTGGAGAATCCATTGTCGACGGTGAGAAGCAGAATCTACTTCGAATGGTGAAAGCTCAAAAGGTTGCAAGCTGGAGTCAAACACTTGACACTCCCCAATACGTTCCTGTAAAGAGATCAGAAATCAGAGATATAGAGATATCTATAAAAGACAGTGACGATAACTTTGCTTCATTCTTAAAAAAGTCAGCAACGATTACACTTCATTTTAAAGCCTATCCATTTTACAGATGAATGTTTCTAATCTATACGTACCCAATGTGGGTAAGTGGTTACAGTATTATCGGAAAGTTACGGATGGAAAGGTCAATCCTTATACAGATATGAAAGATGTAAAACAAAGGGGAGGAAGCATATCAGGTGATACGACTGAATTCATCGTTCCCATCGACAAGTACAGCAGTGACGGAGAGAAAGCCTTACCAACCCGAAACCTCGACATCAACATGGTATCACCTTCGCAACAGATTGTGGATCAAGCCAAGTCGGAATTAAAAAGGAAGAGAAAATTAAAAACTAATCATTCTAACAGGAAACGTCGAAGGGTACACATCATCAGAAGAAAACCGACAGGAAAGAAGACAAAACAGAAAACTACACAGAAACGCAAGTCTACACAGAAGCGTAAGTCTACAAAGAAACGTAAACACACAAAGAAACCAACACAGAAGCGTAAGAAATCTAATCACTTACTATCATCATGGCTACAATAAACAAGGACTTTTTCAGAGAAGCCCAACCTTCACAGTTGGAACTTTTTGAATTACCACCCACACAGACAGCGGTCGAAAACGTATACTATCAAGATGTACTACCGATATCACAGATGAGTGGGGATTCACCAATAGAATTTGTCGTTTCCGGTCAAAATGGTATGAATACATCGATATGAAAAATTCACTAGTTTACTCTAAAATAAAGATAACAAAGGCAGATGGATCTGCTATAAGCACAACCGAAGATATAGGACCCGTTAATTTTTTGTTACCTGCCCTATTTTCACAAGTAGACGTTACACTTCAAGGGAGAACGGTAGTCTCTACCACAAGTAATTATGCCTATAAGGCATACATTCAGACATTATTGAAATATGGAACTGATGCTAAAACATCCCAGCTGACGACTCAGTTATGGAACAAAGATACCGATGGGGAGATGAACGATACAGACGTGAGGACTGGTAATAACTTAGCTTTGCTGGAAAGAGCTGAACTATTCGAGGGTGGTAAAAGTGTCGATTTAGAAGGTCCCATATTTCACGATCTATTCAGGATGGATAGATACCTACTTAATCAAGTCAACGTAAACGTGAAGATGTACAGATCAAAGCCTGAATTTTGTCTATTGTCCGGAACACAGACTCCAGACTACAAGATTGAATTTGAAGATATTAGACTACGCATCGCTAAAGTCAAGGTTAACCCTGCCGTCATCTATGCTCAAAGTCAAGCCCTAACTACTACTACAGCAAAATATCCATTTACGGAGACTGTACTAAAACACATCACCCTCCCAGCTGGAGGTACCAGTTTTACGTACGACAACATATTTCAGGGAATGAGACCAAATTTCGTAACAATTGGATTTGTCGATGCAACTGCTATCACGGGAGCCTACGATCAAAACCCATGGTTCTTCCAACCATTCAACTTAACATCCATTGGTCTCTATGTGGACGGAATACCCGTAGGAGGTAACACCATAAAAATCGATTACAATGCCACCACCGGCCAGACCACCATTCCAGTTCTCAGGAACATGTTTAAAACGACTGGAAGATGGTTATACGATTGTGGATTGGAAATAAATAGGGAGAGCATCTCAAATGGTTATTCCCTCTACTCATTCAACTTGGAGCCGATATTTCAAGGAAGTCAATATCTTACCTTGCTGAAACAGGGAAACGTCAGATTGGAGGTAACATTCGGAAGTACACTACCAAAAACCATCAGCTGTATCGTCTATGCCGAGTATCCTGGCTATTTTGAAATCAACGCTGCAAGAGATATTTTAAAACCATGAATACCAGTCAACTTCGTTGCGTCATCAATTGTGATCCCGTCATGAAGAAACAGAACATAAGTGTTTATGCGCGAGATCACATACCGACACATATAGAGCGATTTCCTACCGGGTTTATTGTAAATACAGACGAAAGTCATCAACCTGGACGACATTGGGTGGCTTATTACATGGAGTCACCCACAAAAATTGAATTTTTTGACAGTTATGGACATTCTCCAGAGTACTTTTCACTTCCAAAATGTACATCTTTCAACGTAACACGGCTACAGAGTACAAGATCAAACGTGTGTGGGGAATTTTGTTTATTCTATATGCAAGGACGCTGTAAAAATGTATCTCTCAACTCTATTGTCAATGTATTTAGCAGTGATTATAAAAATAACGATGAATTTGTATATGATTACATTTACAATTCTTTTCCGTTTTGTTTCAAAACTGGTGATGGGTATCAATCGTGTTGTTCAGAACATCAATAAAATGTACATACATCACTCACATGTTGTCATTTTGAATCATGACACAGTCAAGTCTGGTCCCCATCGTCTGTCCTGCCACGATACAGCTAGCAGGAAGCTCTGGAAGTGGTAAAACGTTTCTGATGAAACAAATGTTAGAACATGCCGATGGTTTTTTAGTCAACCTACGGCTAAGATCATGATTTGTTATGATACCTGGCAACCCATGTTCGACGAACTCAAGCGTAATATCAAAGAAATCACTTTCGTTAAGGGAATACTAGAGGAAACAGTTTGAGGAATGGACTTCTACTACAGACAAGCATAAGATAATAGTGTTAGACGACTGTTTGATTGAAGGGTCTAATTCTGTACAACTCATGAAAATGTTTTGTATAGGATCACATCATAGAAATGTGACAGTTATATTTTTGGTACAAAATGTGTTTCAAAAGGGTAGAGTAATGCGTACTTTAAGTTTAAACACTCATTACTTCATCCTGTTTAGAAATTATAGAGACCAGGCACAAATTGAGACGTTGGGAAGGCAGATGTTTCCCAGACGACTAGACTATTTCAGACAGAGTTACCTTTCTGCCGTGTCTAAAAGATATGGATACCTGTTTGTCGACGTTAGTCCACACGCTCCACAGTTAAATATCATTGACGGCCCGACCGAACTTTCACCACTTCGTACGCAGATATTGCCTGGACAGGATCCAATCATCTACGAACCTACAAAATGAAATATTTTCTCGATTTCATGCTTTCTGCATCACAACATCAACAAGCAGCTATCATAAACACGTTGACTTAGAGAACAATTGCAATTGTTGACAGAAATCATATACAATACGGTGTTGGATAACGTCCCTATGTCAGACGAGGACAAAAAGACTGTATCTAAACAGAAACTTGCCATTCGCAAGGTGCTAGTCGAGGATATCACACCTAAACAGAGGAAAAGAAGATTGCTGGCTATTATTGAAGTGTTACCGATATTCATCTCCAACTATCAACAATGGCAAGAGAACTCGTCCTGATAACGAAAGCTAAATACGACAGATTGATGGATGAAGCAGATAAATCGGATAAAAACCAGGAGAAAAATAGAACAACTGAACAATCGCCTGATGAATTGGATGATATTAACGATAACACGGAAGTTAAAAAACCTAATGAACATATCAAACACAGTAAAAATGCTGTAAACCATCCTAACGAGGCAAAAATCGAACAGAAAGGAGGAAAGTTAGCATTAGAAGATACACCGGAACGTTTCATGGTTAATTTAAATAAATCAATGAAGCGTAAATGGTTATCCTTTAGGGTTTAATTTTCCTTCATCTTTTACATCACGACTATAAATAGACACAATGTACATATAGATACAGGATCTGTCAAACGTATCATCGCTTTATATAAAACTGTCAGTATTTCATCGTACTGCTCGATCTGAACATTAAATACATTGATAACGCAAAACAAGCTCATAGTTGAGTTGACCACCATGGACGAACTACCTTCTATAGAACAACTATTGCATGATTATCCCAACGATGTTGTAGCAGAACAGTTACGAGAACTTAAAGTCTCCATTACCAGGACCATCTCACGCCCAGTCTCCATTACCAGGACCATCTCACGCCCAGTCTCCATTACCAGGACCGTCTCACGCCCAGTCTCCATTACCAGGACCATCTCACGCCCAGTCTCCATTACCAGGACCGTCTCACGCCCAGTCTCCATTACCAGGACCATCTCACGCCCAGTCTCCATTACCAGGACCATCTCACGCCCAGTCTCCATTACCAGGACCGTCTCACGCCCAGTCTCCATTACCAGGACCATCTCACGCCCAGTCTCCATTACCAGGACCATCTCACGCCCAGTCTCCATTACCAGGACCGTCTCGGATACAGTCTCCCATACCAAACCTACCCCAATCTTCCACACGTGAAAGATATTCTCCCATAATCGAACCCGTTACACCGCCACCTACAAATAATCATCAGTTTTCTGACGATAGCAGCTTAAATGGATCCGCCAATGTGAGATCTATTAACCCTAACGATGTTGACAATGCTGATTTACTAACATTCTTCAGCAACATCAAGGAGGAAGTAGTGGAGCATATTACACACCAATGTCATTCTTTACAGGGTATTAAATGGTATCTCTGTGCACAGGTGGAACTTGAAAAGGAGGATAAAGATGGAAACAAGCAACAGTCCTACCCTCATTTCCGAAGTAAAAGCTACGTGTATCTACCAAATGAAACATTTTCATTGCATAATTTAAATGAAGCATTTCAGAAAATATTTATATCATTTCAAGAATATCTGAGAGAGGGATCTAATTGGAGACTTAAAAAAATAGTGAAGTTTGAGATAAGTACCGTTACATACTCACCTTTGGGTGGGTCTTCATATTTACCAACACCTGACACGTTTCGACATTCTGGCATTATCAACGTTGTTAACAGGGACGAAAAATGTTTCCTATGGTCCATTTTAGCTTCTCTCCATCCCAACCATAAAGTTCCGGAACTGGTAACCAACTACCTACCTCACGAACAGGAACTAGACATGACTGGAATTCAGTACCCCATGACCATATCACAAGTGGAAAAGTTTGAAAGACAAAATAATATTTCTGTGAATGTGTTTGGGTATGAGGATAAGGATATTTTTCCTATGTATGTTACAAAGCTGCGGCAGGTATGTCATCATGTCAATTTATTGTATTTAAAACATTATGCACAGAGTCATTATTGCCTCATTAGCAACCTTGATAGATTTTTATCTAGAACAAAAAAAACACAACATAAGACTTATTTTTGTCATTACTGTTTACAAGGGTTTATAAGAAATGACCTGTTAGAAAATCACATTGAATATTGTTCAAAATACGATCCACAACACGTAGAACTTCCGAAAGATGGAGAAAACATACTAGTGTTTGCCGATTTTGACAAACAGTTAAAAGTACCATTTGTCATTTATGCCGATTTTGAAACTTTCGCTCAGAGAATGGACACATGCCTACCCAATCCAAATCGATCGAGTACGACTAAAAATACAAAATTCGAACCCTGTGGATTTGGTTATCAAGTCGTCAGCATTGACGAAAAGTATACCAAATCTCCAGTCATATATCGAGGTCCAAATGTAAGCAAAACTTTTCTGGAACATATAATGGAAGAAGAAAAGGAAATATATGACATTTTAGCGCATGTAGAACCTTTAGTCATGACTCCAGAGAATGAGCGAGAGTTTCAAAATAGCACAAAATGTCACATATGTAGTCAATATTTTACAGATAAAACCGTCAGAGTAAGAGATCATTGTCATTTGACGGGTAAATTCAGAGGAGCCAGTTGTCAAGATTGTAACCTCAATTTTCAATATCCTTCTTTTATTCCCGTCATATTTCACAACTTAAAAGGGTTTGATGGACACATCCTCTGTGAGAGTATGGGTTTATTCAAAGATCATGATATCAAGTGTATTCCAAATAACATGGAGAAATACATTTCGTTCAGTTTGGGAAATTTACGTTTCATAGATTCATTTCAGTTTATGTCTCAGAGTCTAGAATCACTAGTCAACAATCTGGCTCAAGAGGGATTAGAGTCATTTAAACATTTAGGTGACGAATTTTCTGTAGAGCATGCACAGCTTTTGTTGAGAAAGGGTGTATACCCTTACGAATATGTAAACAATACAGACAGATTTGACGAAACCTGTTTACCACCAAAGGCAGCATTTTACAGTCAATTGAGCAAATCACACATTAAAGATGTAGATTATGAGCATGCGCAAAGCGTTTGGAATACACTTGATATCATGAATTTTGGAGAATATCACGATCTCTATTTAAAAACAGACGTGTTATTGTTAGCTGATGTGTTTGAAAATTTTAGAAGTATGTGTATGAAGTATTACAGTTTGGATCCGGCTCATTTTTATACGAGTCCCGGTTTAGCATGGAGTGCTGCACTCAAAATGACTGGGGTTAGTTTAGAATTGTTGACAGATCCCGACATGTACCTGTTTTTCGAGAGTGGGGTACGAGGTGGTGTGTCTATGATCTCAAACAAATACTCCAAAGCTAACAATGCTTACCTATCAGAAACTTATGATAGCTCCAAACCAAATAAATACATTCTTTATACGGATTGTAACAATCTGTACGGTAAAGCTATGACTGAACCCTTACCTGCGGGAGGTTTTCAGTGGGTGGACAATGTAGACCATTTCGACGTTCAAAACATACCAACTAACGGAGACACGGGATCCGTATTAGAAGTAGATTTAGAATACCCATCAGAACTACATGACCTCCATTCAGACTATCCCCTTGCCCCTGAAACTAAAGCCATTCCCGACGACATGTTATCTTCTCATAGCAAAGAACTATGGAAAAAATTACACCCCGACCCTAAACACACCGACAACAAATTAGTTGGACGTGTTGCCACACCCAAACTCGTACCTACGCTAGAAAACAAGACGAAATACATCTGTCACTATAGAAATTTACAATTGTACTTAGAGTTAGGAATGAGACTGACCAAGATTCATAGGGTTTTGGAATTTAGACAGCATCCGTGGTTGAAACCTTACATATTGTGTAATACGGAATTGAGAAAACAGGCTAAAAACGAATTCGAAAAAGATTTTTTTAAATTAATGAACAATTCGGTGTTCGGTAAAACTATGGAAAACGTACGCAACAGAGTAGACATCAAACTGACCCACACCGAGAAAAAAATGAAAAAATACGTAGCCAAACCGTCGTTTCAAAGATTCAAGATATTTAACGAGGATTTGGTAGGAATAGAGAACAGTAAAATCAAACTAGTACTCAACAAACCCGTATACGTGGGTCAGTGTATTTTGGATCTCTCAAAATGTACCATGTACGATTTCCATTACAATCACATGCTGTCTAAATATCAGAACATACGTTTACTCATGACGGACACCGACAGTCTGATGTACGAAATATCGGACGTAGCAGACTTGTACGACACAATACGAGAAGACAGACACTTATTTGATCTCTCCAATTATCCTGCTGACCATCCAATCTATGACGTCACAAACAAAAAGATCCCGGGTAAGTTTAAAGACGAATTAGGCGGAAAGATTTTACGGGAGTTTGTCGGGTTGAGACCTAAAATGTATTCTTATACACATGATCAACAATCTAAACAAATCGCTAAAGGAATAAATAAGAGTACTATTGTACACGACTTACGTCACGATATGTATCTAGAATGTCTGTTTGGTTCTAAAACATTGATGTGTGATATGAATTCCATCAGAAGTGACAGACACGACTTACACGTGTATACCATTAGAAAAGCCGGTCTCTGTAGTTTTGACGACAAGCGCTATGTAAGAGAAAATGGTGAGACGTGGGCGCATGGTCACTACAGAATCAAAAACGACATATTTTGAATACACTTTTATTCAATACAATATACATGTTTATCGAAAAGGCGAAATTTTAGTTATTTATTGTATTTCTTAAAGAGTTGATGCTTATATAATGTATAGTTACATAATAAAGATTTTGTTACATTTTGCAATTTTTTTGTTATTTTTTATATATGTAAAGGAATACTGTCTGATATGGAGTAGGCCAAGTTTACGAGATTTTCAAGTCCGCGCCAGTGACTTACGACCTTACAGCTTTTCACGGCATGCCAGAGGATCGCATCCTATTCTTCACATCACGTATTATACCTTTTTAATAACAGTAGCACTGTCTGATGTGTAGTAGGCCAAGTTTACGAGATTTTCAAGTCTGCGCCAGTGACTTACGACCTTACAGCTTTTCACGGCATGTCAGAGGATCGCATCCTATTCTTCACATCACGTATTGCTACCATACCCCACCCCCATGTTGGCATAATTCTAACGTTTATCCTCGAGGAAAACAAGACTTTAGTTTAAATAAAAAAATTTGTCAAATACTAACACTTACTGTTTAAGTATAAGCTCTATAATTATAACTGTAATACATGCAATATTATATTGGAGTTATCTCCCTTCCTATAGTCAAAGTCTACCTATACGGTATAACTACTATTTATAAAGCTATCAGTGATGATTATTTAAGTTTTAGAGTTAATGAAAATTTACATACCGTATAGGTAGACTGACAATTTACTTTGCATCGTCTTATTGATTATATGGATGATATCTCTGACGTGTCGATCGTGGGGTGTTGACATCATCCTCCGGAACTTTCGATTGCGTGGCTGCTGGGACACCACCCTCCAGAACTGCAGGAGTTGATGCGACACCACTCAGAACTACCCTCTTATCCTCACCAACGTCTAACTGTTGTTCAGGCTAAAAAGAAAGAAAAGCAAAACCTGTTTACAAATATAATCTGTTTATTTCATGTTTACTAGGCTATCGTAGAGGATGTAAAAAAAAAAATTAACTATAAATTGATGCACAGAGTTTTGTTTAAAAAAAAATATTTAGCCTTAAATTGATGTACAAAGTTTTGTTTAAAAATAAAACTTACCACATCGTCATCTAGCAGATGTATTTTATCATCAATTGCCTTTTTTATAAGGCATAATTCCTCATATTCTGCGTAGTGCAGACTTAAAGGGGGGCCGAGACTATAAAAGGAAATGGGCGGAGCTTATTTCAAAATGTTTCACTTTTTGAGCAGGTTTCACTTCAGGAGCAATATTTATGCCGATGTATCACATTTAAAAAATATATCACACTAAAAATAAGCATGCATGCACATACAGACATGGTTAACATATCTGCCAAACCTTTTTGTTCAAACTCAAATAATAAATCAGTAATTACAACTTTAAAACCTGAAGTGTTGTTCATCTGACAGTTAGTTGTTCCAAATAAGGAGAGTTGACCTTTGCTAACCCCATATGTAATATAGTCCATAACAACTCCACATGCCTGCTCCACGTGGTCTCTGTGCTGCATGTGTTTATACAGTGTAAGTGTTAGATGAAGATTTAAAGTGCATGCTTACATACCTTTAAGCCCATATTATTTTCCATATATCAAAATATTTGTCACTAATCACAGACAGGTAGGAAATTCTTCAGCCATAAATTGAATATGACAAAGCTGCATGTATATCATGAAGTATAGCCACTTTTGCTCTTTTAGCAAAGTATATGTACTGACACAATTGTAATTATTTACACCATTTCACAGAGAAAAAGTCCTACACCCATCTATGACCCATGTATGGTTTACCAGATGGGTTTGGATACATGCTTCGCACTTTCAATAAAACACAGTGGGGAATAATTTCCCGTTTGGTCCACACACAGCCATCATTCTCACTTCTTCCCATGTGTGCCTGTTTTCTTCTTTTATATATATGGTTTGTCCATACACCTCTTCGTGATAGCAATGTCCAAAACTTTTTATATCTCTCTTTTCTTAAAGCTGAATTTCGTGCATGTGCAGGTGCACCATTTCCCAGCCATGCTTGGACATCTGAAGTAATACATGGATTACATAAACAGTCTTCACACCCTTCTGTTATGTCATCTTCATGGTCAATATCTGGCACTCTACTACATCTATCAGTGTGGTCACATGCTGTTTCAACTGTTTCCTGGTTATGGTGGTTATTAACATTGGTTGAGATAACATGCTGTGCTTCCTCCTCAGATATGCTCCAGGGGTTACTGACCACAGCATCATCAAAGTCCCAGTCATTATGGTTGAACAGAGATGATATTACATCTATTTGTTCACATGTTAGTCTTAGTTGTACAAGTCTCCTTTCGTCTTCCATTTCTCAATGCTATAAACTTCTGACCACTGCTGTGAATGTGGATAAAGGAAGAATTTTGGCGCTTTTGATGTGTTGGCGGGAGATGGCCGGATCTTGGTCAGTTTATTTTGCTAGGGTTTACAAGGCTGTGTTATGTCATGAAATGAATTGTCCTATATCTTACCACAACATAAATAAAATTGTATTCTACAATTCAATATTACTATTAGTACGGATACAAGATATACGTGTCCAAGATAAAATTACTTCGTGTTCATATATCAATGCAAAACAAATTGTGTAATATATATTATTTACAACATCCCCGGTCAAGTAGAACAGTCCAATTGCATGTGTGTAGTAAATACTCAACCCCTTACACATGTGAATCAGTCTTAAGAATAACTATGGCAGAACAAAATCCATCAAGCACCAGCTCTAGGGAGAGACATGTATCTGATACAGGAGAAATGATGAGAGATAGAAATTTGAGAAGAAAAGAAAACCCTAATAAGGCCATTCTTGGAAACATAAAGTTTTATGTCAATTCTGAAGGTAAAAAGGCAGAAATGTTCAGCAAACTGGAAAAAGCAAAACGTGTGCTTAGAGAGAGAATATCTAATGTGACCAACGCAGAAATTCTACATGAAGCACTTGACCTGTATTTGAGGACATACGATGACGAAAGCTTGGATAACAACAGCGACAGCAATTTTCATCAATATTTGCATTGTAGCCAAGATGAAACCAAGGAAGATATATTCTTGACAACACAGTCAGCAATTAGAAACATGTCTGCTGGAATTCACCAACACAGTCGGATATGTAGGAAAAACATAGATGTAAAGGATATACGCCGCAGTGGACATGCTGGAAAGGTCACATTTATGTGTGAGGACAAGCACACGTTCAAATGTGATACGTCACCACATATAGGAGGTGGGAAGTTCTATGTCAATCTTCGAATGATGCATGCAGTGTTCGGAAGTGGACTTCGTTTTACTCAATATGAAAGAGCATGTAACAGTGCTAATATTGGAGTATGTCCAGAATCTTACTTCGGAAGTGTGCACGATGTTTACTGTGATGTAACATCCGATGTTACGCGTTCATGCATTAGGGATGCAATTGATGAAGAAGTTGCTCATACTATTCTCCAATGTGATGAGGAAAGTGAGGAATACAGAGGAATAAATATCTTGTCTGATGCAAGGCATGGATGGAGGAAAAATGCAGCTCAGTCAGATGTTATTGCCTTGGGATCTGCAACCCATAAGGTAGTAGGTGCAGTAACGGTAACTCGTGATGATGACCCAGTGAGTCAACGACATGAACTGATAGGAGCAAAAAAAATCTATGACCATTTTGAAGAAAACGGAGTGAATGTCAATATCCATGGACACGACAGAAATTCATCGATCAACAAATATCTGGACACTGAGCAACCAACAGTAACTAACGCAAATGACACTTGGCATGCTACAAAAGGTATTGCAAAAGTGCTGAAGGCAGTGTCATTAGGACCAAAGAAGATGCACGCAGTTACATGGCACAATGAACTCTCAGACAAAGCAGGGTCCATCAAAACCCACTGTTATTATGCTATGAAAAACTGCAGAAAATCGTCCCAAAAACTTAAAGAACTCCTAGAGAATACTGTGGAACATTATAAAAATAATCATGAAAAGTGCTTGGAAAATTCTAGATGTAGGAAGGACAACAATTACATTCCATCAAAAACCATCATAAAGGACTCTGACGCTGAGAGAATTCTTCTTAAAGCCATTCGCGGATTGCAGATTTTTAGGAATGCCTCTGATTACATTCACTGCATGGACACACATTATGTGGAGTCCTTTAATAATGCTTCTCTGACATACCATGACAAAAGGATAGCATTCGGGCACCGAGAATATCAGAGGAGGACAAACATGGCCATTCTGGATTGGAACCATAATGTGGACAGGGAGTACACTTCCATCTCGTATTTTGAGGATGCTAGACACCCCAGAAAACATGCTGGACATAAAAATTTATCTCCAAAGAGTTTTTCATTCCTCAATGAAATATGGGAACATGTCATGGACCATTACAACATGATATAGAAATACTGTGCATGACATGTGACTTTATAAATATACAGTGTACAACATATGTGAGGTTGTAAATACAGTGTACAATATATGACGTTGTAAATACTACAGTGTACAACATATGACGTTGTAAATACAGTGTATATTTATAAATCATTTTACAAACAAAGTAGATACCCTGTTATACTACATACAGTTATTAAACATAATGTACATTGATATATTGCACTGTCATGATGAAATTTATTTGGAATACATTCTATTCCTTCATATGTGGATTATAAATGAAACTTCTTTTAAATTATATGCAATTATTTGTTTTGTTGAACATAGTTTACATTTTAATAGAGTAAATATCAGTAATGAATATATATATATGCATCAAATTACTAACATAAAATGTTAATAGATTACTGATACAAAATTTAAATAAATTACTTATTTAATATTTTATCTAAAAACATTATGTCTCCTTGTTATACCTCTTTAGTTTTTATTGATACAGTGTATACATTTAGTAAGTGACCACCAAACAGATAATCACTCAGCCAGCATGATACCGTATGTCCAGTACCATGTGCCTGTGTTTACAAACACACAGTGGGGCTATTTTTATTGCTGCCAATCTGTTATCTCCCACCCCTCAATTACCACGCATGACTCCGGTAGGGACCCATGCTCAGCCCGCCTTTAAGCTTACTCCCCATCCTTTAGAGATATGAACATACAGTTCATTATTGCCGGTGCGATATCTTGTCACCGCAACCTATAGTATGAAATAGAAAAGACATTAACTTTATGCTTAAATGTATCATTTACATTAGTGTAAGTGTTTAGTGATAACTCAAGGTTATGGGAGCAAATATTAAAATACAATTTAAATTTGATAAATATTATAAAAAAAAATATCAAAATTATAAATAAATATTGGCAAATAATTTAGTTTAAATAAAAACCATCAGAACTAAAATTTGTATAAAATTGCAAAAAGTTGTGAAAAAAAATAAAAATAAAAATGAGTGTTGTACAAAATCAGAAAATAAAATATATTCACCTTTACTTTAGTCGATATGCGGCTCTCTAATTTAATACTACCGCTTGATGAGTGGGCAGCCACAACTGTACCGTATTGTTCCATGTTTTCCTCTGAAGATAACCGTTGGAAATGTGCGGTTTAAGGAAATGTGATGCTTTTAAAGAGTTGTAAGGGTGTAGTCTGTCAACGTTTCATTGGTTAATTCGTTCAACCGTTGTAACATTTGAAATTTCAAATATGCTGCTTGACAAGTAGTAGGTGTAAGACATTTTGATATGACCTCCATATAAAAGTTCTATATATTTTCAGTTAATAAAACTTACAATTTGTCATTCGATATAATTAGGATAAATTCTGTTAAATGTAACTTTCCATATGTGGCGGACAACTTAACAATGCATATTTATATGATTAAATAATAAAGAAACTGACATAATTTATAATAACGTTAATATCATATCAAAAAGTCACTATAAGGAGCCCTTCCGTTTATATCTTGACAGGTCTGTGAATGTTCTAATACAGGGCTCGAAAGTCTTTGTTAAGACTCCTCTGAAAACAACATAAAATCATCAGGTTCACCCTTTTTCTATAAATGAACAATACTAGTACAACAGGTTCAATTTCAATGCATTGGATAAGATTCCAGATTAAAACATTTTATTTTTTTTTTTTTTTTTTTTAACCGCTGAGCTGAATAAAAATTGCTCAAACCGAGGACTCCAATATAATTACGTTTCTCTGGTGCGCTACTAATGCAAGTAACATCATATTAATATGTTTTACAACATTTAGATGTTTTGATTTTAAGGTTTGTCAAAGATCAATTTAGAATACATTCAGTTTACTTGACTTATACATCTGCAGTGGTCTCCCTTGAGGGCAATGTGCATTACCCATAATGCAATATCGCAGGGAAAGAAAAAAAAACAACAACAATGTGTGGCGCGTTTGTCCGTGTTGCATGCTTGATATGTTTAGTCGTTGCCTGTTATGCAGACACTTTATCATTATTATCATCATGTGGGAAGTTGTCGACGGAGGGATGTTATTTGAAAAAGTCGGGGAGCTTTGTGCTTAAACGTCAATGGTCCGATGCTGTGATGACAATTTTTGGTTGGAAGGTTCACAACAAATTAAAAGTGGAAACGGTTCAGAAGAGATTAAGAGAGATAAGGATAATTGGACCTGTTCTCTGTGAGAACTTGGATGTAGGCGGCATTACCATCAAAGACCGTCGAAACCAAGTAATATGTGTAAGTACATATGTGCATGCGTTTATATATTAATTATCAGTTGATAATTAGTGTAATGTTTCTCGCCATATGACACGCGTACGTAGGTCTATTACGAACTGGACTTTGAGCTTATGTAAACAATCGGGTGTGTCTCATAAGATTAAAATTATCTACATTTAATCGTATGTAAATTATAATCCGATTTCCTCAGATGCGTATCAATTTTCACTATCGCTACCCTTCCAGTGTTTGTTTTACTATCACATGAGAAACTAATCTCCTAGCTAGTTTGGAGACGATTTTTGTTTATAATCTAAAATTTCGATTTACATGGATGTGTATTACTAACTAGCCGCTGGGGTTTGTTTTTAATCTCCATACATCAATGAAATCCTTTCCAAACAGATTTTTAATTATAGAAGCCTTCTGCTGATATATATGTGGTAGGGGTTTCCCTTTTAAAGTAATATTGAAGTAAATGATCTAATTTATGATAAAGTAGATATGAATTATTTCAACATTTTCTGATCATGATATAAATGTTCAATGGTGTAGTACAAGCAATAGTTATATGTGAATTTGAGTCTTGACTGATGTATAAAATAAAAATTAAAAAAAAAAGAAAAATATCCGTTTAATAGTCATGTTATATCGTAGTATAAATAACCACTACCCCTATAACCCACTAGCCCTACCCCTGTATAGAAGGTTATAGGGGTAGTGGTTATGTATAAGGGTAGGGGTAGTGACTATGTATAGGGTAGGCCTGCTGCCCCATTGCATGATCGTAAGAGGCGACTAAATTTGGGATCTTATCTTTTCTCTTTCTGAACAACTTTCTTCTTCCTAATGTCTCCCTTGACAATGCCTCACTTTTGGCCTTTAGTTGAGCGTTCGCCCCTGTGAGGAAGGCTTTGGGCCCTGTCCCCTAGCCGAGACATACCAGAGTCTTTTAAAAATGGTAGTTGCTGCTCCTTGCTTAGCCCTCAGCATATTAGGAGTGGGACGACTGGTTCGCCCGTTGTCAGAATAATGTGACCGTGTGGGGTGTGCTGCTGGGTGTCTTCGACAGTATGCTTCAGTGAGGTAGCACTATAAATCGGCAAAAGTTCCGGCCTATCACAAGGAGATTTAACACGAACATACCGCAGCCTCCCAAAACACACATACGCACTCACCACACGCATGCATGGGAGACCGTCCTTAAATGACCTTAGCTGTTAATAGGACGTTAAACAAAATAAACCAAACCAACCAAACTAAACTACTCCTATAATCGTCACTACCCCTATAATCGTCCGAGTACCCTTACACATAGGTACATACTACTTACGACACGATTACAAAGTGCCAGATCTAACGTGTGTGGGCAATATTGTATATTTTATTTACTGAATCGATGCAGAAATGTATCTCTTAACACTATCATTAATGTATTTACTGATAATTATAAACATAACGATGAATTTGTATATGCTTATATCTATAATTCCTTTCCGTTTTGTTTTCAAACTGGTGATAGGCGTCAATCATGTTGTTCAGAATATCAATAAAACATCCATACTTCCTATATTCTGCCCTGCAGGTAGGGCGTAAGAATTGTACCTGCTGCCCCCATTGCATGATCGTAAGAGGCGACTGAATTTGGGATCTTTTCTTTTCTTTTCTTTCTTACAGTTTTTCTTCTTCCTAATGTCTCCTTTGACAATGCCTCACTTTTGGCCTTTAGTTGAGCGTTCCCCCTGTGAGGAAGGCTTTGGGTTCTGTCCCCTGGCCGAGACATACCAGTCTTTAAAAATGGTAGTTGTTATTCCTGCTTAGCGCTCAGCATGAAAGGAGTGGGACGACTGGTTCGCCCGTTGTCAGTATAATGTGACTGCGTGGGGTGTGCTGCTGGGTGTCTTCGGCAGTATGCTCCAGTGAGGTAGCACTATAAATCGGCAAAAGTTCCGGCCTATCACAAGGAGACTTAACACGAACATACCGTAGCCTCCCAAAACACACATACGCACTCACCACACGCATGTATGTCGCTCGCACGGGAGGCCGTCCTTAAATGACCTTAGCTGTTAATAGGACGTTTAACCAATAAAACCAAACCTTCCTTTATTTGCTTCCATTTTGAATCGTGTCGCAGACAAGTACGGTTCCGATTGTCTGTCCTGCAACGATAGAATTAGCAGGTAGCTCAGGATCGGGAAAGACGTTTTTGATGAAACAAATATTAGAAAATGCTAATGCCATGTTTAGCCAATCTACAGCAAAAATCATGATATGTTATGAGACTTGGCAGCCGATGTTCGACGAGCTTAAACGTAATATCAAAGAAATCACATTTGTTAAGGGAATACTAGACGAAACTCAGTTTGAAGAATGGACTTCTACTACAGATAAACATCAGATAATAGTGCTAGACGATTGTTTGATAGAAGGGTCTAACTGTACAACACATGAAAATGTTTTGCATAGGATCATATCATCGAAACGTAACCATTAGTAGTGTATATGTCCATAAGGAGCTAGAACAAAATAATCTATTGTTTAAATTCAATAGATCTATTGTTCGATTTCTATAGGCTATTGTTCGAAGACAATAGATCAAAGGAAATCTATTGTGATGGATTTAAATGTCTATTGTTATCGATTTGTAAAGGTATTGTTAGCGATTAGTATGGTCTATTGAATTTGTCTATTGAATCTGAGGTGTTGGGCTAGCACAGGTGTTCGAGGTCATTGGACCAAGAATGTGGTCAATGGGTGAAAAAAAACACCAGAAATAACGTGTGAAGAAATATATTAAAAATAGAATGAGGTCACTGATGGGGAAATCCCCTACTGTTACGGAGTACGGTGTTATAAATATAGAACATGTATCTATGAAGTACACTAATGTTCGGAGGTCAATGTCATGTCCCAGGAATGCGGTCAGTGGGGGAACAAACCGTTGCTGTGTGGCTCGCGTGGGAAAACATGTATACATGTGATCAAAAAATAGAACGTGTTCAATTTCAAATGTAAAAACAAAAAAAAAAAAAACGTTGACAAATCATCCTATAATATATGTGTGGTAAAAATAGAACGTACTGGGTCAATTTCAAATATGAAATCCGTTGACCAATTATTCCACATTATGTTACCATGCCAATATGTCAGAAGTGAATATAAAAGACACGCACCACATCTTCAGTCATACCTCCCAAAATCTCTGTCTTGGTTTTGCATTGAAGGAACACTTTGACGTGCGGCATGCAATTACTTTTCACACATTTATAAAAAAAAAACTTACTTAACCTCACATTTTGCTTCACATTGAAGGATTTAGTAAAATCCCACCACGTGTGTTTTACATTGAACATTTGATTTCATCAATAATCACTGTTGTTGCTGCTGAAGAGTATCATTGAAAAAAAACCAACAAATCAAGAAAAACATAAAGGTAAGTTCTTTTTATTTTAAACTAGATATTTTCACGTAGGAGCCGTCATCTCTCCGTTTACACACACACACACACACAAAGTGTTTAAGTTCATTGTCAATTTGAAGGATTTTCTCCTCCAGGGCCTTCCTTTCCTTTTCTAGGGAGGCTTTCTTCTGAAGTAGATCATCTTTTCTGTTGAGCATAATTCTCCTACAAACAATAAAACAAAAAAGGAACTTTAACATACTTAAGTAAATTTGTAAAAAAAAAAAAAAAAAATGTACGACATTAATATAAAACAAAGTTGATATTTTTTCATTTACGATTGATCAATAGTTAAAATGATATTGCAATGAATATGAATAATTGTTAATGAAAGGGGAGATTTTTTGAGGGGGATAGGGAAGCGTTTTATTATAATGTGAACGTTACATATCATATCGACACGCATAATAAAATCATTACTTACTTTTGATACTTCAAAGGAGAGTCCTCCTCATCGGATATAATAATGATACGGTGCGTATTATTATCATGCTTTGTAGGTGTCGAATGGGATACCTCCCTTGCTACGATGGAGTCGTCCCATTGGAAACTAGAACTGGAATGTAATTAAACACAATTTTAAGACTCAACATAGGAATATTCATCTTGCATATGTTTATGTAATGCTCTATATGTTTTGATTTTCTCTAAACTATATTTTAGTTTGAATGCATATATTATGGCAAAATACATGAACTGTAAAATGTCTTGTTATGTTTAAGAGTCACTCGATTATGTATGATAATGACAGTATTAACACAATGTATTTCATATAATACTTACTCAAACAATTTTTGGAAAGGATCCGACACTCCTTGAGAGCTATCGCTCAAGTCTCCAAATTCTCTTACAATATTCACTATCTGCGTGTCTGTAATGGATGTATTGGTAGCCATAACGATTAATGAGGACGAAACGATTCCGGGGGATTTCTACTAAAAGACTGGGCAGATATCAAGAAGTCTTCTACTTTTTAATAAATTAACAAAATACTGAATGGAGCCATGGGAACCAATCGTTTTGGACGATTTTTGGAGGGAAACAATTTTATTCGTTCATCAGAATCGTTCAGATTAATACATGGGTAGTTGATCAATGAGAATATCTGTATCTTACGATGATCAATGTATTTTAACAACTAAGACAGGGGCGTGCAGAGATAAGGCCGATGACCTCAAATTTAGACTGTTGCAGATTAATGAATTGTTGGTTGATCAATGAAAATATCTGTATCTTATAGTGATCATTGTATTTAACAACTAAGACCGAGGGCGTGCAGAGAGAAGTCCGATGACCTCAAATTAGGTCACCTCAGGTGGTCTCTGGCCAGTAGGTATTTTATTACGGAGCACATAATTACAAATTGGTATTTCATTAACGTGTTGATAACGGAGAGGAAAATGTCAGCACAGAGAGATAAGGTGAGGTCCATGATCACCTCAACCCTTCACGTTATATAAATAAAATGATATGAATAATTCTGAAAGTTTCATCAAGTTGTTGATTAGGTGAGACAGCATCACAGAGAGACAGGATGTGATGTGATAAAGTTATCTGTTTTATGAAATAAAATATTTTAAGTTGTTGATATAAAAAGAAAGTTTCATTAAGTATCAAAACTGATTCGTAAAGTATTTAAGAAATAAAATATTTTAAGTTGTTGATTTAAAAAGAAAGTTTCATTAAGTATCAAAACTGAATCGCAAAGTATTTAAAAAAAAAATAATTTAAAGTTGTATACCTCAACGACAATTAGTTGAAATCCTAAATGAAAAGTATGAGAGACATCATTTATAGATCCAAAAGTTTTAAGTATGAGAGACATCACCTGAAGTTTGAAAAATTAAAGTATGAGAGGCACCATAATGATTACATGGCGGTTATATAGTTTACATATATGTTGTAGTTCATTTTGAAAATATTTCAATATACTTTTTAAAATTAATTGTTGTATTTCGTTAAGAAGATATTCTAATGTACCATTTGTTTTAAGTTAAAAAAAAATTTAAAGTTGTATACCTCAACGAAAATTAGTTGAAATCCAAAATGAAAATTATGAGAGACATCATTTATAGATCCAAAAGTTTTAAGTATGAGAGACATCACCTGAAGTTTGAAAAATTAAAGTATGAGAGGCACCATAATGATTACATGGCGGTTATATAGTTTACATATATGTTGTAGTTCATTTTGAAAATATTTCAATATACTTTTTAAAATTAATTGTTGTATTTCGTTAAGAAGATATTCTAATGTACCATTTGTTTTAAGTTAAAAAAAAATTTAAAGTTGTATACCTCAACGAAAATTAGTTGAAATCCAAAATGAAAATTATGAGAGACATCATTTATAGATTCAAAAGTTTTAAGTATGAGAGACATCACCTGAAGTATGTGAGGCATAATCTATACTCTATATTGTAGTGTTTCATTAAATTAGTTTCATTATTGTTTTCATTTTACAATTCAATATTTTATGTTATTGTATAACAATCCAGTTCACTTATGTTTCAATGTTTTAAAATCCGACAAGTACTGCTCGAACTCATCGGCGTACTTGTATTGGGACGCTTCCTGTACGGGTGTATTCTTCCGTCGGTCACCTGCGGTAAAAAAGAAGAAAAAAAACGTTTTTGAGAACGCAACCGATGATATATTGACGCGTCCTCAAAATATGATAGTTAACTTACATGTCTCACTTCAACGTGTTTGTCGTCCTGTTTCTGTTCTTCCTCTTTTTTATCCTGTAAGGAATGTACATTATACTGTTTAACACAATAATTTTAAATTAATGATGTACATTACACTGTTAAATAGAAATAATTATTTAGTATTACCATGACAGTACTTACCTCAAATTTGATGTAAATTTTCCTCCAAAGCTTTTCTCGTTTCGGTCAATTCCCGGAACTCTTCCAGGGATAATGGTAAATAATACTTTTTATCCCTTTTGGTTAGATGTAGATAGATGACTCCGTGAAATTTATTCACAGACACGCCTTGTTGGCTATTTATCTTCGTTGAAAGGGATGTTTCTTTCGTCCCATCTTTTTTTATGTAATCATTAAGTTCAAAGTTTCCATACATAGACGAATCCATGATTCTGGCTCGAAATTCTAGAAAGTGACGGTTAACTGTGTTGGCGCGCTTTTTATATAGACGGTTAAGGTGTGGTAGAGGTAGAAACGGAATGACCAATGAAAAAGTACGTTTACGGAATGGTAAACATGTCAATGATCGGTACATTCTTTAGAAAGCGTGTTTATTTTTTATGACGTGTTTTTAGTGATATCGTGACATTTTTTTAAATCTTCAACACCTGCACCTCATTAAAAAATAAAAAGAAATTTACTTTCGTAACGGATGACTTAAACATTACATTTTTTTAAATATATTTCCTTCTAACATTTCATTTTCAATAGTCGATGACAGCACATATATATTTTTGTTTAAACAAATTACTTTCGTGTCTGAAAATTTACATTTTTTCAATACTATTAGGGATAGCCTGTTGGCGTACCAGTACCTGAAAGTACTTTTCATATCGAGAGACCGTCCTTAAATGACCCTAGCTGTTATCAAGTGTGGCCTGGTTCACGCTCTTGTGGAAATGGTTTACGCCGTTGATCTCGTTACTAACTTTACGGTGTATTATTTGATCGTTACTTGACAATTTTCCTGAAGGATTCAGTCGTCATCTTCTAACGTGTTGACATTTGCTCTCTCTAATATCACTTTAACTTATGTGTCTACTTTGCTCTCTCAGATAACTTAAGGTATGTATTCAGCATTAAACAGGTAGGCTATAAATTAAACTCTGATGGTATAGCAATTTTTTTATCAATTTGGTCTCCAAGAAAGCTGGGTACACTGGTGCTCTGCCCACATCGATTGTTTCGGGGGTATGATCGGTGAGAGCTGGGTATTAGTGTAGAAGAAGGCTTTCACAGCAGCTCCAATTTGAGCCAACCTGTTTGCCGTGGGTTGCATCTCGTAATATGGGGAAAGATGATCCTGGTGGTTGAAACACACCACTTTGGCTTTGGACTCCGGTGAGACGAGAGATAGTACGGGCCCTGTAATATCAATCGGCTGGTCACGCCGAGCCCGGGATATTTAATATCTAAAGGGCGGTGGCTTGGGGTCAATCGCGAGAGAATAACAATTTTCGCACAGATAAAATCGTATTCTTTCTCGAGTATATTACTCTGTGTAACCCTGACACTTCGGCGCTGGAGAGCCGCGCCTCAAGCAGTGTCCCCTTGTTGGGCTCCGAGGAGGGTGGGGTCACGAGTAATGAATCACATAACTACTTAACATGTCTAAAATAAACCCCAAACCCCAAAATGAGAAACTAAACAACACAAACATCACAACTTCCGATACAACTTTCCCTCAGTATCTCCTTATATCAGCGAAGGAGACTGGGAAAAAAATATCTTCGCTATCGCCCATCATCACCCAGAAAACTATCAAAGGATGCCTTGGTACTGCCAAGAGTAGATGTATTTTACCGGTAATATATCCACATTCCATACCTATTTGACAGTAATTAACCTTTGTTTAGGTTAGATGACATAATGCACACCATCACTGGAATGTGTGGATAAAAAAACCCGCGAAATATGTAGCGTCACAGGAATGTTTGACGTCACAGGAATGTCTCCATTTCAGTAATAAAAGTGTGGAGAGTTAATTTGTAATTAAAATTAAAAATGACGACAACAAGTCGTAACAGGTAATGTCTAAAATATCATAACAGGTAATGTCTAAAATTAGACCGATCGTAGTACAATAAATTCCATTCATAAAGGGTTTGTGGACGGGGATGCTTGACTGAACATTCTGTGTATATATATACCAGGTAAACGTGTATCAACTTCACTTATGGCTCAGGAAATCATTAACCGTATAGTCAGGGAAGACCTCAGCCTGACAAGTATATCAAACAGTCAGATACACTGCCGCCTTGGTATTACACAGGAAATCATCGTTAAAAAAGTTAAAGGTGATTTATTCGTATGTTTAAAAGAAGACGGAAAAAGTATACAAGTATCAGGAGATTTTTTTAGAAAGGTACTTTTTCTATCAGAAAGTTTACAGTGTTTGTGCCTTACTACATTGACATGTCGGATATCGGAACAGATTGTATCAGTCATACTTTGTATCACATACGTCCCGTACATGAATCCATGATAAAATGTGAGGTGCGGTTACAAAGTTTCCAAGATTGGCCTCAACAAATATATCAGTCTCCAGGTCAACTCGCCCGTAACGGATTTTTTTATTCTGGACAGAGTGATAAAGTCACATGCTTTATGTGTGGAGTACAATTAAGCTCGTGGACGTCCTCTGATTCTGTCGAAAACGAGCATAAAAAGTGGTCGCAAAACTGTATATACTTACAAATGGTCATACCCTCATAACGTAATCTTCTGTACAACGAGAAAGGTGACGGTATATATTGTTCTGCTAACATCATAACGTACACGCATCAGACATATATCCAGGACGATTGACAATCGAATCATTTGAGGAGAGACTTCATTCTTACCTGAGAAATCGTATAGAAGTAAAGGCCTATAAGAAGATTGTGAAGAACTTGTTATGCTTAGCTTATGCATTTAACGTAAAAGACGCTATAGCTTAGCTTATGCATTTAACGTAAAAGACGCTATATCAGAACTGTTTATATGTACAGGATGTGTGGAAGGTCAAGCTAACCAGCAAGGACATGACTGTGTAATGTTGGATGGTGATGATATCATAGACCAATATTTTGAAGAAGCCTTGTCAACCGTCAATCACCTAGAAGTGGAGAAATTGTGGCGTGAGTTGATCATCAAGTCCAGTGTTCCCGCCCACATCTTACAACACTTAATGGAAGATGAAAGTTTCCGATCGGAAAATTATGTAAAAAACCGCTTTAGTGAAAAAATTCTTAAGCTTGTGAAACAAGTAGACATTGCCAGACTGAGACTATTCGATTAATATGGAGGATATTAATGAGAAATTCGACTCGTTATTTAATTTTGTGTACGCTCTTCACTTATACCACCGATCGACTGAAGCTGATATGTTAAGACACTTTATAGAAGAAGTCAGTCGATGGAAAGTTACAGATAAAATGAGAAACAATTATATTTTAAACGTGCTGTGCCCTGAGTGGAGGGAAAAGGAACTGAAAAAACTGGGACGTAGAAAAAAAATTGATAGAATGATTCAGTCTATGTGTCGTGTAGAGAATCGCTTTATAAAACCATAACACTTATCACTTTTGTTCATTTATGTGGAGACTTTTGAGACAACAACTTGAGTATGTATTTACCATTGAAATGTTATCCAAACATGTTGTCTGAACATAATATGAATTTAGGAAACTGTTAGTACTACGAGTAGACACGTTTTGTATGACACCATTGCTTTGTATATATGCAACACGCGCTCACTAGCAAGGCAGTCTCAAGCTAACTTTTGTCATATTATCAATAATAGTTTTCAAATATCATATACTCACAGCCAGTTGGAAGTTTGTGTATGAATAAAGTTTTGTAAGGCTTATATCCATTGTTATCTTTATCATTTGGAGCAAATGTGAACATTGCTATCAAAAAAGATATTCTCACATATTATTTTTTAAACCGTATTATTATTACAATAGTTATGGTTGTTTCTTTGTGATATAAATGTTCACATTTACAATAAATCTTCTTACAGAAGATGTTAACACGAGAAGAAAAACAGAGAGTGGATGACATTTATTATAACTTTAATAACGGTGGAACATTCTTAGGCCCGACCAAAGTACATCAAATACTCAAATCACAAGGATTTCACTCTCTTGGTTTACACAAAATCCGACGATACATTCAAAGTCTCGACGATTACAGTTTACAAAAGCCTGTAAAACGTTTCTTTAAGCGTGCACGTGTAGAAGTTGGAGAACCATTTGAACAATATGACACCGATTTACTGGACATGACATCACTTGCCAAACATAATTCCGGTGTGAAGTACTTGCTAATGGTCATCGATGTTTTCAGTCGCTTTCTATGGGTAGAACCTATTAAAACAAAAACGGCAAAAGAAGTATTAGAAGGTTTTAAGAAAATAGTGGAGAGAGGTAGAATTCCAAAGAAAATTCATTCAGACTTAGGGAAAGAATATAATAATAGATGGTTCAAAAAGTGGTGTCTTGATAATGACATCCATTATTTTACTGCACAGAGTGAATTTCACGCATCGATGGTGGAGCGTGTCAATAGGACATTTAAGACCATGATATTTCGTTACTTCACAAAATTTAGAACTTATAGATATATTGATAATCTGCAGAACTTTGTAGACTCTTATAACAGTACGCCTCATCGCTCCCTCAACGGAACAGCACCCAAAGATGTAAATGATAGCAATCAAGCAGATCTGTTTGCCTATATGTACTTAAGGAAAAAAACAAAGAGACTTAAAAGGAAAAGGACGCTTAAAAGGAAAAAGCCCAATCCCTACAAATTCAAGGTTGGAAGTTTAGTTCGCATTTCACACACGAAACAGTTGTTTAATCGTGCCTATCAGCAACAATGGACCTCAGAGATATTCAAGATACACAAAATATTTCTAATGCAGGGAATACCATTATATCAATTGATAGACTTTTTAAATGATCCCATCAAGGGAAATTTTTATCAGTCTGAATTACAACGAGTAGAAAAGGACGAGCATACTTTATGGTTTATCGAGAAAAAAATACGCAAACGTAAGAGAGGTGGCCAGATTGAGTGGCTGGTTCAATTCGAAGGTTGGCCCTCTAAATATAACCAGTGGATTCCCGAGAAAGATATCAAAGACGTTACAGGAGATAAAGATGACACACTACGTAACCATTAACAGTAACAAAAATCTCGATTACTTTCCCAACAACAATCCGTACCATTTCCGTTGTCAGCTGAAATCGCCCCTTACTCTGAATGGTAAATGGAATGTAGCACTCACAGATATTTCTTTAACGACTGTCAATACAAAAACGAGAGAAAATCTATACGTACATTGTGATCTCATCAGTGAATCCATCGTTGACGGTGAGAAGGAAAATCTACTTCGAATGGTGCTATCTCAAAAAGTGGCAAGCTGGAGTCAGACATTCGATACACCTCAGTACGTACCTGTCAAGAAATCAGAAATCAGAGACATAGGAATATCTATAAAAGACGGTGACGGGAACCTAGCTTCATTCTTGAAAAAGCCAGCAACGATAACACTTCAATTCAAGGCCTATCCGTTTTACTCATGAATGTTTCTAATCTATATGTACCCAATGTGGGTAAGTGGTTACAGTATTACCGCAAAGTTACCGACGGTAAGATTAATCCATATACAGATAATACAACACAAGACGTAAAGCAGCGGGGAGGAAGTATAGCGGGCGAGTCGAACGAATTCATGATTCCCATCGACAAGTATAGCAGTGACGGGGAGAAGGCTTTACCTGTAAGAAACTTAGACGTCAGCATGGTTTCACCGTCACAACAAATAGTGGATCAGGCAAAATCAGAGTTAAAAAGAAAGAGAAAACTAAAATCGCCTCATTCTAGCACAAAACGTCGAAGGATACAGACTGCTCAGAGAAAACGGACCAGTAACTCGAGAAAGAAGACAAATAAGAGACGTAAACCTACACAAAAACGTAAGACTGTAAAAAAGCGCAAGCCTGTTCAAACGCGACGACCGATAAAGAAACCTACACATAAGAAATCTAACCACTTGCTATCATCATGGCTACAATAAACAAAGATTTTTTCAGAGAAGCTCAACCTTCACAACTAGAACTATTCGAATTGCCACCTACGCAGACAGCTGTTGAAAATGTATATTATCAGGATGTACTCCCAATATCACAAATGGCGGGTGATTCGCCGATAGAATTTGTCGTTTCGGGTCAAAATGGTATGGAATATATCGACTTGAAAAATTCATTAGTTTACGCAAAAATAAAAATTAAAAAGGCAGACGGATCTGATATAAGCGCTACTGAAGATGTGGGACCTGTCAATCTGTTGCTTCCCGCCCTATTTTCACAAGTAGATGTCACCCTACAAGGAAGAACCATAGTATCCACAACAACGAATTATGCATACAGAGCATACATTCAGACATTATTAAAGTATGGAAATGATGCCAAAACATCTCAGCTAGCCACACAATTATGGCTTAAAGATACCGATGGGGAAATGGACGATGTAGATGTGAGAGCTGGTGATAATTTAGCTTTACTGACAAGAGCTGAATATTTCGCAGAAGGTAAAAGTGTCGATTTAGAAGGTCCCATATTTCACGACCTATTTAGAATGGACAGATATCTACTCAATCAAGTCAGCGTCAATGTGAAGATGTACAGGTCAAAACCCGAGTTTTGCCTAATGTCAGCAGCACAAAGTTCCGACTACAAAATCGAGTTTGAGGATATAAGACTACGCATTGCCAAGGTAAAAGTGAACCCTGCTGTCATTTATGCTCAGAGTCAGGCTCTAGCTGTCACAACTGCAAAGTACCCATTTACGGAATCCGTTCTGAAACATATCACTATCGCTGCCGGAGGAACCAGCTTTACGTATGACAACATATTTCAAGGTCTGAGACCCAATTTCATCACCGTCGGATTTGTCGATGCGACAGCCATTACCGGAGCTTACGATCAAAACCCATGGTTTTTCCAACCCTTCAATGTAACATCCATAGGTCTTTACGTGGATGGACAACCCGTAGGAGGTAGTACCATAAAACTAGATTACAGTGTCAGCAACGGTCAGACTACCATTCCAGTGTTGAGGGACATGTTTAAAGCAACTGGGAGGTGGTTATCAGATTCTGGATTAGACATAACCAGGGAGAACATCTCAAACGGTTATGCTTTGTACACATTTAATTTGGAGCCGATATTTCAAGGAAATCAATATCTTACCTTACTGAAACAAGGAAACGTTAGATTGGAGGTCACATTTGGCGGCACGCTACCCAAAACCATCAGCTGCATCGTCTATGCCGAGTATCCCGGATATTTTGAAATTAACGCTGCAAGAGATATTTTGAAACCATGAATACCGACCAACTTCGCTGTGTCATTGATTGTGATCCCGTTATGAAGCATTTAAACATAGACGTTTATGCACGCGATCGTGTACCAATACATGTAGAACGATTTCCCACCGGATTTATTGTAAATACCGACAAAAGCCATCTCCCTGGTAAACATTGGGTGGCCTATTACATGGAATCACCAACGAAAAAAGAATTTTTCGACAGTTACGGTCATTCACCACAATACTTTGCATTACAAAACTGTACATCTTTTAATAAAAAACGATTGCAGAGTACAAAATCTAACGTGTGTGGTCAATACTGTTTGTTTTATTTGCTCAATCGATGTAGAAATGTACCTCTCATCTCAATTGTCAATGTATTTACTACTGATTATAAGCAAAACGATGAATTTGTATATGATTACTTAAATAATTCTTTTCCATTATGTTTTCAAACTGGTGGTGGGTATCAATCATGTTGTCCAGAATATCAATAAAATGTACATACACGACTGACACGTTTTCATTTTTGATTGAACCATGTCAAAGGCAAGTCTGATTCCCATCGTCTGTCCTGCTACGATTCAGTTGGCAGGTAGTTCTGGAAGTGGAAAGACATTTTTGATGAAACAGATGTGAGAGCATGCCGACCAGTTGTTTAGTCAACCGACAGCTAAAATCATGATAAGTTACGATACTTGGCAACCCATGTTTGATGAACTAAAACGTAATATCGAAGAAATCACATTTGTTAAGGGAATTTTAGACGAGACACAGTTTGAGGAATGGACTTCTATTACAGACAAACATAAGATAATTGTGCTAGACGATTGTTTAATTGAGGGGTCTAATTCTGTACAACTCATGAAAATGTTTTGCATAGGATCACATCATAGAAATGTGACAGTTATATTTTTGGTACAAAACGTGTTTCAGAAGGGGAAAGTAATGCTTACTTTAAGTTTAAACACTCATTACTTTATCCTGTTTAGAAACTATAGGGATCAAGCACAAATTGAAGCGTTAGGAAGACAGATGTTCCCCAGACGGTTAGACTATTTTAGGGAGAGTTACCTTTCTGCCGTTTCTAAGAGATACGGATACCTTTTTGTCGATGTCAGCCCACATGCTCCAGAGTTGAATATTATCGATGGACCGACAGAACTTCCCCCACTTCGTACTAGGATATTGCCTGGACAGGATCCCATCATCTACCAACCGAAAAAATGAATTATTTCCTCGATTTTTTCATATCTACATCACGTCGCCAGCAAGCAGCAATTATAAACACGATGAGTAGAGAACAATTGAAATTACTAACGGAAATTATATATAATAGAATCATGGATAACGTTACCATGTCCGATGGGGATAAAATGATCGTATCTAAACAGAAAGTTGCCATTAGAAAAGTGTTAGCTCAAGATATAACACCGCAACAGAGGAGAAGGAGATTACTAGCTTTAATTGAAGTATTGCCAATATTCATCCACAACTATCAACAATGGCAAGAGAACTCGTCCTCATTACCAAAGCCAAATACGACAGATTAATCGGAGAGGATATAAAAGATACCGTAAACAAACCCGATAAAGTAGACCAAATAGCTGATAAAAAGGAAATTGAGAAACCTGATGAAAATGTTGAACAAAATGACGTAAACCAACCTAAAATCGAACAAAAGGGAGGACAGTTAGCATTAGAAGAAACGCCGGTGCGTTTTATGAATAATTTACACAAATCAGTCAAGCGGAAATGGTTATCTTTCAAGGTGTAGTTATCTAAAGAATGCCTACCCGTTTTCCCTCCAATTTCGTTAGACATTCCACAGTGTATATATAAATACGTTCTATAGCGAGATAAACTCATATAGCGTAATCGACTACCATGGATGAACTACCCTCGATAGAACAGCTACTGTGTGACTATCCTGATGATGTTGTGGCGGAACAATTACAAGAACTTAAGAGGAAACTTGGGGAAGACAAAGAGAATCGGCCACCCTCTAAACAACTGAGACTTGCTGACAGTACTTACCAATGCCACGTCTGTAACAAGCACATCAGAACATTAGGCAACTTCAAGAGACATGTAGCAGGACACGATAAACCGTTCTCGTGTTCCCATTGTAATACTTCGTTTAGCAGGAAAGATAGTTTGAATCGTCATGTTTTAAAGAAACATCAACATGGCGGGAACATACAACCTCTACAACATTCTCCTTTACAAGGACCGTCTCAGGTACAGTCTCCCAGACCAGGACCGTCTCACGTACAGTCTCCCTTACGTGGACGATATTCTCCCATAGTCGAACCTGTTACACCACCACCGCCTGTAAATATTCATCAATTTTCTGACGATAGCAGTTTAAACGGATCAGCTAATGTGAGATCTATCTACCCTAATGATAAAGACAGTGTAGATTTACTCACTTTCTTCAGCAACACTAGAGAGGAAGTAGTGGATCATGTCAAGGAACAGTGTCAGGCCTTACGCGGAATCAAGTGGTACGTCTGTGTTCAAGTGGAACTAGAGAAAGAAGACAAAGAGGGGAATAAACATCAATCCTATCCGCATTTTCGCAGTAAAAACTATGTGTATCTACCAAGAGAAACATTTTCTCTACATAATTTAAATGAAGCTTACCAGAAAATGTTCGTATCGTTCCAAGAATATCTGAGGGAGGGATCCAATTGGAGACTTAAAAAAATAGTGAAATTGGAAATCTATACCGTCAGCTACTCACCTCTGGGTGGTTCTTCATACATACAGACACCGGCTACGTTTCGTCGTTCGGACATAATCAACATCATCAACAGGGACGAAAAGTGTTTTCTGTGGTCTGTCTTAGCCTCTCTTCATCCCGGTCAGGAGGTTCCAGAAACAGTGACTAATTATACGCCGTACGAACATGAGCTAAACATGTCGGGAATTCGATACCCCGTAGCAATATCACAAGTGGAAAAGTTTGAAAGACAAAATGACATTTCTGTGAATGTGTTTGGATATGAGGATAAGGAAATTTTTCCCATGTATGTTACCAAACTACGGCAAGTACGTCATCATGTCAATTTATTGTATTTAAAGAAGGGTGAAAAAAGTCATTTTTGTCTCATTAGAAATCTTCACAAGTTTTTATCTAGAACTAAAAAGACACAGCATAGGACTTTTTTTTGTCATTATTGTTTTCAAGGGTTTACCAGAAATGATCTCTTAGAAAATCACATTCAATACTGTTCACAACACGATCCACAACATGTTGAACTTCCAACAGAGGGGGAAAACATACTAGAATTTGAAGATTTTGCAAAACAGTTGAAGGTACCTTTTGTCATTTATGCAGATTTCGAAACTTTTGCTCAGAGAATGGATACATGTCTACCCGATCCAAAACAATCGAGTACAACTCACAATACAAAATTTGAACCTTGTGGGTTTGGTTATCAAGTCGTTAGCATAGACAAAAAGTATACCAAACCACCAGTTATTTATCGAGGTCCAAACGTGAGTAAAACTTTTCTGGAATATATAGTAAAGGAAGAAAAAGAAATCTTTGACATATTAAAACATGTAGAACCTTTGGTCATGTCTCCACAGAACGAGCGAGAGTTTCAAAATAGCACAAAATGTCACATATGTAGTCATTATTTCATAGAAAATGATGTCAAAGTCAGAGACCATTGCCATTTGACAGGCAAATTTAGAGGTGCTAGCTGTCGGGACTGTAATCTCAATTTTCAATATCCCTCCCACATTCCCGTCATATTTCACAATCTAAAGGGTTTCGACGGACACATACTCTGTGAAAGCATGGGTTTATTTAAAGATCGTGACATTAACTGTATACCCAATAACATGGAAAAATATATTTCCTTCAGTTTGGGAAACCTACGTTTCATTAATTCGTTCCAATTCATGTCCCAAAGTTTGGAATCTCTTATAAAAAATCTAGCTAAAGAGGGACTGGCACCGTTTAAACACTTAGCTAATGAATTTTCTACAGAGCATGCGCGCCTACTGTTGAGGAAAGGGGTGTACCCTTACGAGTACGTAGACAACATAAGCAAATTTAGCGAAACCTCTTTACCTCCAAAATCGACTTTTTACAGTCAATTAAACAAATCAAACATTACAGATGTAGATTATGAGCATGCGCAGAATGTTTGGAATACATTAAACATTCAGAATATGGGGGAATATCACGATCTCTATTTAAAAACAGACGTATTACTCCTAGCAGATGTCTTTGAAAATTTTAGAACTATGTGCATGAATTACTATGGGTTAGACCCAGCCCATTTCTACAAAAATCCCGGACTTGCATGGAGTGCTGCACTCAAAATGACGGGTGTCAGTTTAGAATTATTGACAGATCCGGATATGTATCTGTTTTTTGAGAGCGGGGTACGGGGTGGTGTGTCCATGATATCACAGAAATACTCCAAGGCTACAATCCTTACGTACCGGAAACGTACGACCCGTCTAAACCTAACAAATATATTATCTATACGGATTGTAACAACCTCTACGGTAAGGCTATGGCCGAGCCGTTACCCACGGGAGAGTTTGAGTGGGTTGACAATGTGGAACATTTCGATGTTAAAAACATATCAAAAGATGGTGACACAGGGTACGTGTTAGAGGTAGACTTAGAATACCCAACAGAACTACACGATCTCCATTCAGACTATCCACTTGCTCCGGAAACAAAAATCATTTCCGATGAAATGCTGTCCCCTCATAGTAGAGAGTTGTGGAAAGAATTACATCCCAGTCCTAAACATACAGACAAGAAACTGTGGGGTCGTGTCGCCACACCTAAACTCATACCCACGCTAGAAAATAAGACAAAATATATCTGTCACTATAGGAATTTACAGCTATACTTAGAGCTGGGAATGAAAGTGACCAAGATTCATAGAGTGTTACAGTTTAGACAACATCCATGGTTGAAGAAATATATAGATTTTAACAGTCAAAAGAGACGGGAAACAACCTCTGAATTTGAAAAAGATTTTTTTAAATTAATGAACAATTCCGTGTTTGGGAAAACCATGGAAAACGTGCGTAACAGAGTGGATATTAAACTATCCCATACAGAGAAAAAAATGAAAAAGTATGCGGCCAAACCGTCTTTTCAAAGATTTAAAATATTCAACGAGGATTTGGTAGGCATAGAGAACAGTAAAGTCACACTAGTCCTCAACAAACCAGTGTATGTGGGTCAGTGTATTTTAGATCTCTCTAAATGTATCATGTATGATTTCCATTACAATCACATGTTGTCTAGATATGAAAACATACGCCTGCTCATGACTGATACTGTGTGACATGAATTCTATCAGGAGTGACAGACATGAACTATATGTATACACCATCAGAAAATCCAGTCTCTGTAGTTTTGACGACAAACGTTACGTAAAGCAAACCGGAGAAACATGGGCACACGGCCACTATAGAATAAAAAACAACATGCATTGATTATATATTTAATGTGTTATATGTTGTACAACGCAGCTTTCAGATTGTATAATTTAGTATCAATGCTTGCCGAAATGTCGAAATACAAACACTTTAATTGTACGTTGTACATGTTGTTAGAACAGAAAAAAAACAAGGCTTGTCGAAATGTCGAAATACAAGCAGAGTTATTTCCCTTACACTGTCGGCACAATTTCAGCATACATCTTAGGTAGAATATGGATTATATTTACCATGGCGTGTATATGCTTATTACTATATAATCTTTGTATGTGATAAAAGTCCTGTCGAAATGTCGAAATACAAGCCTTTTAAATGTTTGTAACACATCTTAGTTCTAGACTTTTGTAAAGAATAAGCTTTGTTTACTTCATATATATATATATTGTACATTAAATATGGTTGTTTATAATTAAAAGGTTATTAACCTCGATTGTGTTTATTTCTTATTGCTTCATCTCTACTGATGACCATGTCTGTTATAAGTTCCCAATCTTCATTGTATCTACAAAATATGACATCGATGACAACATACATCGGATATCTACGAATGACAGTGTTTAAGTTCTCCGAAACCCTCCCCCATTTCAAACTTATTATTGTATCTACATAAAAACACCGTTCATTTCTAAATTCCGGATACTTTGTTTTGATAGCTGCAACCACCTTGCGAAAAATGAATCTTTGATGTATATCTGTATAATAACATCCAAACAAAATCTTTATCGTACATAAACTTGTAGGTATATAGTTTCTGTCTTGTCGAATAATACGTCCTTCTATTCCATCTACTACAGATTTAATAGGATACATTGGAATCAATCCTATCTATACGACGTGTCACTTAAAATTTTAATATAAGATTAATTTGAATACGACATCAAAGCTTGATAGAAGATTAAATTGTTTGATACATGAAAAAGTGACCGTACCGAATCTAGACAGAATTTTACTTGCTATGATATCTCTGTGTAGCATGGTAGGGTGGGGGTGGACCCCTCTCCAGGTTTAAGTTCTGGTTGAAGGTCTCTGGTGTCAGTAATTGTGTATAATTGGCGTCATCCAAGAAGCTGGGCGGAACCGGGGGTGTTGTCACAGTAGCCGGCGTAACCTGTGCCCTCTGAACCACTGGTGGAGACGTAGAGTCGATAGTGACGGTGGCAGTTGACTTGACTTGGTCGGGTGTGGATGCTTTAGATGGCTCTATGTCCGGTATGGGCTGATGAATGAAATGGTACAGTTTTTTAAAAATGTTTAACTATCATATGAAAGGGGATCGTACCAATTGAAGATAACTGCATGTTTAAATAAAATTTAAGATGATTACCTGATCTAGTAAATGAAGATGCCCCTCTAAGGCGTCTTTGAGAATACAGAGTTCCTCGTATTCTTGATAATGGAGACTCAACGTGTTTCCATTTCTTGTTATATGTATGTATTTTTCACCGTTTCCACTGGTGAACTTTGTCACGTCTACCTTTTGTTGCCAGTCATTGAAAATAAGTAAATATTTTAAAGTGAATCAACAAATATAAACATACACAACGTGTAGAAATGACAAATAAAACTTTTAAAATCAAAATTATAAGTATATATACAACTTTTAAATTAAATTAAATTTATAAGAATAGCAAAGTTGTAAAAAAAAGGATAAAAGTAAAATGACAAGTACCAGCAAAGTAAATATTTGAAACTAAAATGAAAAATTATAAAAGTAAATTGACAAGTACCAGCAAAATAAATATTTGAAACTAAAATGAAAAATTATAAAAGTAAAATGACAAGTACCAGCAAAATAATTCTTTGAAACTAAAATGAAAAATTATAAAAGTAAAATGGCAAGTACCAGTAAAGAAAATATTTGAAACTAAAATGGAAAAGTATAAAAGTAAAAATGACAAGTAAATAATTAAAGTAAATATTTGAAATTAAAATGACAAGTATCTAAAAAAAATAAATAAAAATACATTTAAAAAAAGTAGATTACCTTTACTTTTGGTGTAACTTTACTCTCCAACTTCCACCCTCCTCTTTGGCTTAGCACAACAGCCACTTTACCGTAAAAATCCATCCCTGAGATGTATGTTGAAAGTGCGCTGGTATTAGATTTGGCGCAATTTTATATAACCGTTAGGGCGTTGTCGGCAGTTCATTGGATTGGCCGTTCAACCAGTGTCAGATTTGAAATTTCAAATATGTTGCTGGACTACTCGTCAAAACCACCCGTTCAAGGGGACACATAATTACGATATACGATAAACCATAAGGCTACACCAAGGTAACTTTTAGTGTCTCAGAATTGATTTAAAAATAAATTTTAGTTTTTCAAGACTTTAGAAAAGACATCGAAGTACTTATATAATAAGAAAACACACATACAATTTTTAAATTACTTGAACATGGAAACAAGATAGTTTATTTCCACTTGTTCCCCAGTTGACTGTGAATGATTTCGTTCTCCCTCCCTTTTTTTCAACAAGAGTTACTTCCCTTTGATCACTAAAATGTCTATCTGAAGCAGTCTCTCAAAAGCAGGAATGTCAGTGATGGTCAGAAATCTATTGGTGGGAACATTGGCCCTTGTACATATCAATTTGGCGAAGGACGATAACCCTCGGTTTTTCTTTGTCAAGTTTTTGTAATACCATTCTGGACATTTTCTATGTTTCAACACAAGTTCTTGCATGCCTGCATTATGATCTTCCGCCTGAATCTGACTCCATGTTTCCTTAGAAGTTATACTGACACGCGCAAATCCTACGGCTATGGCACGTGCAAGACAGATGTTATCGTTGTTTGATATTTCAATGAGAGACCTTTTCTTATGAATACTGTTGTCTTCACCATCAACATTGGTAATATGCAATGCCCCCGTGCCTCCTGAGGGCAACTGAATCGTACCCAAGTCTACACGAAAGGTGTGATATATGGCAAGTTTTCGTGACTGTTCACAAAATACGTTGAATTTATTGGAAAAAGCGACGACAATTTCAGCTGCAACTGTTCGGAGTGTACAGAATCGTGGTACATTCAGCTACCGTGGACGGGGCAATTTCAGAACTCGTGGTCAGAGCTACAGAGGTCGAGGTCACGCGTACGGTAATAGCTTCAGGTCGTTCGGGAATCGTGACGTCATGTCTAGATAGTCGTCGGAAGAAGCATGCGCAGCACTGAGTGACAGTTAGGTGCATTGGTACACAGTACACACGTGTCACTGTTATTGTTTACAAATGTAGTCGATGGAAATATTTTGGTTACATGGTACTAGTAGTACTTGTTTACGTTATAACTAAACATTGTGTATTTTAGGTTAAAATGTTCAGGTAATACAGGTAGATCTACAGTGTGTGTAGTATGCACCCTATACCCTATATATGCATCTCCTTTAAATGTCTTCTCTCTTAAATCATGTTTAGAGGAATGGGCTGAAATAGATGCTCCAAACCAGGTTATTGAATGGATACGTGATGGCATAAAAAATCCTTTTATAGAACAACCTGACCAACATTTTTCCCCAAATCACAACTTACCTGATAATGAGAAAAAATTCATACCGGAAGAAATTTATTCATTGCGTGAAAAGGGATATATATCTAAAGTAGAATATGTACCTCACTGTGTAAGCCCGATAGGATGTGTTCAGAAAAAGAATGGGAAATACAGGCTTATAACAGATTTACGATATGTAAACTCATATTGTAACACACCTAAGTGTAGGTATGAGGATATTACAATTCTACCAGAGATTGTAAAGTAAAAGATCATCTAGTTACTTTAGCTTTGAAAGATGGATTTTTTCATGTGCCAATAGCCGATTCATGTAGAATATTTTTAGGCATTTTTTGGAATGAGCAATATTATGTATGGAATGTGCTTCCATTTGGTTTACAATGTAGTCCTTATTTTTTTTGCAAAGTATTGAGACTAGTCATTGTTTATTTGCGTAGCCTCGGTATAAGACTTACCATATATGTAGATGATGTTTTGATTGCTGGAGCAAGTGATGAGATACAGTCTTGGTCTGATTGTGTACTTAATGTGTTCAAACGATGAGGATTTGTGGTTAATTTTGAAAAATCAAATTTGTTACCAGAGACTACAAAACAGTTTCTTGGTTATATTATAGACACTTCCGGTAATGAAGTTGTACTAAAGGTACCTAAACCAAGGATTAGAAACATCCGTTGTGACATTAAAAGACTATTGAAACAACAAAATGTGAAAGCTAGAATTTTGGCTAGAATAGCTGGACAGTGTATTTCTACGGCAAAAGCCATATTTCCAGGAAAACTAAAACTGCGTTCAGTGTACCGATTAATAGGTAGTCGTACATCTTGGGAATCTGTTCTCGTGTTAGATGAGTCAACTATCAAGGACCTGAACTGGTGGCTTGATGCGTTAGAGACATGGAACGGTTGTATAATAATCACTCCAGTGGTCCAAGGGCAGATAACTACCGATGCATCCCAAAGTGGATGGGGGGCAACTTACCTCAACAAGGATGCTCAAGGATTTTGGAACACAGAAATAAGCAATCTTTCTTCAAACCACAGGGAAATGTGGGCAGTGTTAATGGCAATAGTGTCATTTCGTACAGACATAACGGGAAAGACAATTCAAGTATTATCAGACAATATCTCAACCGTGGCATATTTGAATCATATGGGGGCCCAAGCAAAGACTTGACAAAATTAGCGGAGGCTATATGGGCCGAGGCAATAGACAATCATGTGATGTTAGTGTGCCGACATATTCCGGGAATCGACAATACAACTGCCGATCAATTGAGTCGCATGCAAAGCCATTTCGAGTGGAAACTACACCCCGCAATATTCAATACCATAGACAATATATGGGGCCCTCATACAGTGGACCGCTTCGCTTCGCTACAGACTGCACATTTAGCAAGATTCAACAGCAGATTTTATCACCCCCTCTCAGAAGGAGTGGACGCGCTTGCCCAGCAAAACTGGGCTGTGGAAAACAATTTTGTGAATCCGCCATTCCGCCTAATAACACAAATTTTGGACGTTCTTCAATCTCAAAAGGCACAGGCTAGTGATAGCACCTTACTGGCCAGCTCAACCGTGGTTTCAGAGACTTCGTGTGGCATCAATATGTCAACCATTCAAAATTCCAAACACCGCAATAATCAGTCTCGGAAAGAAGGCGGAACCACTACGAAATCAAAAATGGAGAGTTTGTGGCAAGAAACTTTGACTAAGAAAGGGTGGTCTCCACGTGCTATCAGACAATTTTCTATGTGTTTAGCACCTTCTACCCTACGATTGTACAATGGATATTTGTTACAATGATTTTCATTTTGTGATAAAATAGGTGTAGAGTTCAGCCATTTACATTCTGCTGGACTTGTTGATTTTTTGTGTGAACTAGCAGATTCTAGCGATCGACCAAAATCCAAGTTAAATTCTGCATTGGCAGCTATAAATCTAGCGTTTGATGCATTAGAACTACCTAGTCTGGCAAGGAACCCATTTGTTGAACGCTTTGTGGACGCCTTGGTGAAATCAGGTACTCGACTACCTATGACCAAATCAACCGTTTTTCCTATTCCTAAGTTAATGGACGTATTTTTACGTTGGCCAGACAATGACACCCTAACGATAAAATAACTGCGAATGAAGGCAATATGTCTACTTAGCATTACCGCTATGCTTAGACCGTCCGATATTGCACCTAAATCTGAAACATTTAATCGTGATACAGGTGCTATTGAAAAGGTTGTGTTTTCGACAAAACAATTACAATCCCTTGAAAATGGATCTGTAAAAATAAAATTATTTGGAATAAAGAATGACTCGTCACGCGATGGATTTGAAGTTACTATCCCTTACAAGACTACTTCCAGAAAGCTTGATCCTGTCCAAACACTACGTGACTACATAGACAAAACTGAACAGGTACGAGACAAAGGATCATCACCTGTATTCCTCAGTCTTAAATACCCACATGGTCATAATCGGCAAAAGTTCCGGCCTATCACAAGGAGACTTAACACGAACATACCGCAGCCTCCCAAAACACACATACGCACTCACCACACACATTCATGTCGCACGCACGGGAGCCCGTCCTTAAATGGCCTTAGCTGTTAATAGGACGTTAAACAAAATAAACCAAACCAAACCCCTATTGACGCGTCAACCGTTGCAAATATTCTCCGGGATGTTATCAACTTGGCAGGTCTATCTGGCCAAGATTTTTCTGCAAAGTCATTTCGCCCTACATGAGCTACTTGTTCTATAGAATCAAAATTTGATCCGTCTGTTGTGCGTAAGATAGGACGATGGAAGACTGAATCAGTTTTCTTTGATCATTATGTACATTCGCAAACACCAAATAACTTTGCTGAATCATTGCTAAAACAATCTCAGGGGTTTTGTAGCAGATTATCAGTGTTCTGAAAACTAATATTACTCATTGTAATAAAGTTACAATACCATACAAGTACTTTAAAATAGTAAATAACCATATTATATGATAAAATGCCTGAAAATGTGAAAATTATTGAAATGTATCAAAATGTAAGACTAAATTGTATAATGTCATAATTTTTCTTTTTACTCACCACATAGGCAATGTGAATTTCAATAAATATTTGTATTTTGAAATTATGCGTTGGGTTATTGACGTAGGTTTACAAAAATAGATGTTTTCCTGTTAAAAAAGAATAGTAGCATGATAACTTTAAGCAAATTTTGGGAAAATGAGACTAATATACAACAAAAGGTATTTTTAACTTACCTTTGATATTCCTCTGGAGACTCTTCATCAACTGTGATGATGATGACCGAATCATCTTTTTTGGGAGATGATGATATTACCTCCCGGAGAACTATACTGTCGTCCCACACTATGGATTCATTAGAAAAAAAACAAAAAAACAATCAGACATCAAAAGACATAAATTGGACCGAAAAATTGATTTGAACAATTATTAGATTAAATAAAATCACTTACTTAAAAAAACTTTTCAAAGGGGTCAGTTAATGATTCTTCGCTGTTATCCAGCGCACCAAATTCTGCCACAGCATTCCGGATCCCTCCCACCTACCAGGGATACACTGGTTAGTGTTCTGGCTTCAGAGTCCCGCGCAAAAAAAAAAAAAAAAAATTCGGCATTAGAATTTCGAATTTTCTTCATGAACTTAACATAAGCTTAGACAACATAGGCGAATACACCGTATCGGATATACCGCCATGGCTTGTCGAAACACTTGATATTAACCTTACTCTACACGTGAGGGCAAAATCGAGAGCATTACCTTAAGAACACAAATCCTCCTTTCGGGAATGCATTAAAGATTTTCCCGATCACGTTCAGATCTCCACTGATGGCTCAAAAGATGGATTAAAGGTCTCCGCAGCATGCTATTCCGATCACCATTGCTCTTCAATCCGCTTACCAGATGGTGCCTCTATCTTCTCTGCGGAAGCATGTGCCATCGATTTGGCCCTCGACCATATCGAAGAACAACGCATTAGAAAGGCAATCATTTGTTCCTACTCTCTATCTGTCCTTCAGGGATTTACAATCACGAGATCCAAAGAATATACTCATACAAAACCTTATTTTACGAATATCTCGTATCTTAAAAAAAAATGCAAAATAACATTACTTTGGATTCCGAGCCATGTCGGAATTAAAGGCAACGAACTTGTTGACCGCCAAGCAAAACATGCTCTAAATCTGCAACAAACAAATATCAAAATACCATATACAGATTTCAAACCTGTAATTAGTTCTGCCATTCAGAGTAAATGGCAGCAACGCTGGTCTCTCGAGACAAGCAACAAACTTTTTAAAGTACAACCAAAACTTAAAACATCAACACCAAGTCGGAAGGATCGTAGAGAGGAAACAGTCCTCTCTCGGCTCCGTAGCGGGCACACATATCCTACTCATTCGTTCCTCTTGAAAAGAGAGGATCCACCGATGTGTTACGCATGTGATGCTCAATTCACAGTGGAGCATTTTTTAATAGAATGTTCCAATTTCAAGCACATTCGTGATAAATACTTAAATGCTGCGGATACCTTTTCTCCATCTTTTGAGTCATCAGTGAAGATCTGAACGTTATCATGGAAATCTTTAATGCACTCCCGAATGGAGGATTTGTGTTCTTCGGGTAATGCACTCGATTTTGCTCTCTCGTGTAGAGTAAGGTTAATATCTGGTGTTTCGACAAGCCATGGCGGTACATCCGATACGTTGTACTCGCCTATGTTGCAGTGGCGCCATCTGAAAATGAGATGAAGAAGAATGATTATTTTGTTCTGCGTTAAAGCAAAATAATGGGGTTATTTTTACAAAATATTAGAGAATCGTTTATAGTTTTACTTTTCTGAATGGAATTAATCAATTGTTGACATTTAAAAAAAATAATACTTGATTCATTAATTAAAAAATCAACAAAAAATACTTACATTTTCTCTTCTGCATGCCATATTTGATCGTCAAATGGGGATCACACGGAAAGGTGCTAAACATCCTCTTGTCATATTTATAGATTTGAGTGTTGACGTTTGTCTCCACACGATGAATCTTTGGAGAATCTAATCTCAGTCTTACTACCATAGATTGGGACCATTCGGGATGCAACCTTTTCTCAATCCTGATGCATTGACAACTGTTACATGTATAGAATGCGGCACTGTTTTTGTACAGCATCTTGAAACGTTTTCTTGGTACACAATGATCCTACAAGGATGGTACAAAATATGAACACTAATTTTGCATCCATAGTTTCTGGAGAGAATTTCTGAAATGACTATTAATTCTATCTAGAGGAGAGGATTGTTGTGTCATTATTTATTTTAGATGTCACCTAATAATTATTGCCCTAGATAACTGTCGTGAACAATTCTCATGTTTCTTTTGTAAAGGTTTTGTTTTTAAATTGGATCAATTTCTACCAGGGTGTTCTGCCCTTCTGTTATCATCTGTTGACCTTGTGTCATGTTTCACAGGACAGTATGGGGGGGGGGGGGGTGTATTGGTTTTAGTTTGTGAAGTCATACATGTCATCACCTTCCCCTCCCCTTTTGTGGAACCCTGTTGAACAGAATATAGGCGCCAAAACACACTCATTTACTATGACAATATTGATTAAAAAAAACATTTTTGATGTCATGTTGTTGTTGCCTTGTTTCATATCCGAGACTGTGCAGACCTTCTAAAACCCACCTGGCTCTGTCCGTATCCTTTCTCCGTGGATATTAAATGACCACTTAACCAACAACTAATTATCTTATTAAAAACATAAAGGTTTTCGTGAAAAAATGTGTTAAAAGTTCTCCTTTCTTAGAACTAAAAGCAAATGGATTTTACCAATTAATTTGATGATTGAAAATATCATTCTTTCTCTTAAAACCTATCAGTAAAGTTAATACATGAAAAGCAAATGTGTTTTACCAGTTAATGTTATGATTGAAGGTATTCTTTCTGTTCAATCTCAGCAAAACCAATAGAAGCTTCGCGTAACATTGATTTAATTTTAAAGTTTAAAAACAGATGGTTTCATTTTTGACCAATCATTTTCCAACTAAAATTGCAACTGGTCGTTACATTCTTTCAGACTTATATAGAAAGCTGTTGATAACTCCACTCATACGAAATATTTTCACCATTTCTGCAAGGTTGTGTTCTCAAATAACTGACACCCAACTTGTCAAAGCAGTGGCAGAATTTGGAAATATTGAATATTCCTTCTTACAAGAACTTGATGTGGATCCTTTTCAAAAGCTACTGAACTAAGTATCCTTGATAGTTTTGTTTAGCTCACCTTGACTGAAGGTCCGGTGAGCTTATGTCATGGGGCGGCGTCCGTCGTCCGTCCGTCCGTCAACATTTGCTTCAAATCGCTACTAGTAACAAAGTTCTTATTGGATTTTGACCAAATTTGGTCAGGAACATCCTTGGCTGAAAGGAATCAGATTTTGCATAAATGGTGATTCTGACCCCCAAGGGGCCGGAGGCGGGGCCCAATATGGGAATTAAAAGTAATGTTTTTAAATCTCTACTAGTCATAAAGTTATGAATGGATTTGATCCCAATGAAGTCAGAAACATCCTTGGGTGAAGGGAACAGATTTTGCATAAATGGTGACTCTGACCCCAAAGGGGCCAAAGGGGCGGAGCCCATCAGGGGAAATGGAGGTAATGTTTTTAAATCGCTCCTAGTCATAAGTTATGAATGGATTTGATGCAAACTTGGTCAGAAACATCCTTGGGGTATAGGAAACAGATTTTGCATAAATGGTGACTCGGAGCCAAAGGAGCGGGGCCCAATAGGGGAAATAGAGATAATTCCTTTAAATCGCTACTAGTCATCAAGTTATGAATGGATGTAAACCCAATTTAGTCAGGAACATCATTGGGGGATGGGTAACAGATTTTGCATAAGTGGTGACTCTGACCCCCAAAGGGCGGGCCCAATAGGGGAAATAGAGGTAATGCCTTTAAATCGCTACTAGTCATAAAGTTGTGAATGGAATGGAACCCAATTTGGTCAGAAACATACTTCGGGAAAGTGAAACAGGTTTTGCATTAATGATGACTCTGATCCCCAAGAGGCCAACAAATAGGGGAAATAGATATAATTCCTTTAAATCGCTACTAGTCATCAAGTTATTAATGCATGTTGTAAACATGGAGAGTCTGGACTTCATTATTTCTTTAAAGCGGTTGGGATTCCCACACTATAACCATTTATAGCATTGTTTGAGGTTGACAAACAAACATGAACATTATTTTAGCTAAAATACCATAATTTCAGGTGGGATTTCACATGTAATATCCAAAAAAAGGATGATTTCATGGGAGATTTCACATGTAATATCCAAAAAAGGACGATTTCTTTGGAGATTTCACATGTAATATGATTTCGTTGCACATTTAAAAGCTTAAATACGATTATTGCATGGGATATTTCACATGTTATAGCCAAAATATGATTATTGCATGTGAGATTTCACATGTAATAGTTAAAATATGTTGATTTCTTCGGAGATTTCACATGAAAAACCCAAAATAGTATGTAACATGTGTAATTCCTCATGAGATCATCCATTTTTAGCTCAGCTGCCCGAAGGGCAAGTGAGCTTATGCCATGGTGCGGCGTCCGTCGTCCGTCCGGCCGTCCGGCGTCAACTTTTTCATTTAAACAACTTCTTCTCAATAACCAAGAGGCCCAGGAAGTTCATATTGGGCCTGTAGCATACTGGGGTGAAGGGCTACCAAGTTTGTTCAAATAATTGACCTTGACCTTCATTCAAGGTCACATGGGTCAAATAGGCTATAATCTTCAAATGACTTCTTCTCAATAACCAAGAGGCCCAGGGACTTGATATTGGGCCTGTAGCATGCTGGGATGAAGGGCTACCAAGTTTTTTCAAATAAATGACCGTGACCTTCATTCAAGGTCACACTGGTCAAATAGGCTATAATCTTCAAACGACTTCTTCTCAATAACCAAGAGGCCCAGGAACTTGATATTGGGCCTGTAGTAGAGACCAACCAACCAATTGTTTTCCCATAGACCTTAGTGTTAACGTTATGGATAATTTCATTCAAATGCTTGAATTAAATATGACGATTATGGTTTATAACAAAAGTTTAGGGTCTGATATAACACCTAATCAAAAAAAAAGTTGGGTCCTTCAGCTCAAATTTTCTCCAGGGTAGCCATTTTGAAAATAGGTGAATTTCGCAGTAAAAATTCTCAAAAATCTTAAATGTTTACCTGTTTACTATTATTACGTGAACTTTTGGGAAAAAAACCAATCGGACTTAAGAAATTTATATCAACATTTCTTATTGATAGTTACCTATCAGGCTACATATCTATTTTCTCACTTCATAACATACTGGCCAATCAGTGGCTGCCAGACATTTTATCCTTGGCTCAACTTTCTATACACAGGGGCTGTTTCAAAAATATATTTTTTCAATTGGTTGGTTGTTCCCTATAGCATCTTTAACATTTTTCAAATGTAACTTTTCTGGAACAGGATAGAACCATAGGCTATGCTATCAAAATATGCAGTGCCTGACTGCAAGTCTTAGGCTGGTAGGTTGTTTCTTCTATTGGTACCGGATATGAAATTCTTAAGAGAAAACCACATTAAAATTGAGTTAATTTTGAAATGTAAATTTTAATATCTTGATAAGCTTTGAATTTAAAGGGATGGCTTTTGGTTAATAGCCAAGTATAGAAATCGTGCTACTCAGAAATATAAACAAATAAGATATAGAATAAAGATCAGGGGGAGATAACTCAATGTTATCTCCTCCACCCCCTAATTTCTGGTCTTTATGTGAAAAATGAAGAAAAAAAGGCCGAACGAGAAAAAAAATTAGGAGTAGAGCCATTATTTAGATAAAAGAGTCGAAACACAGACACAGAACACGGAACCGGGCAAGTGACAACAAAAAATAACCAGATATATCACCAAACACTGAACTGGGGTAGTGACAACAGAACAACCAAACACATCACCGAATACCGAATCGGGGTAGTGACAACAGAACAACCAGACACACACCCACACATCGAACCGGGGTAGTGCCAGCAGTACAACCAGCATCCAACCGTACCCCGAGCCACGATATATACCGCTACCATTGAAATATAGAATGTATGTCCGTATCTGTCCGGTCTATGGTCCTCCTTGTAACACTACATGTGTCATATTTTCATCATCAATCCCCCCTGAATCTCAATTTCTCTCTAAATTCTGCTACAATGCCTCCAAGATGAGAATCCCGTCCGAAAATGTGTTAGTCGGTCCCATCATCTGGTTTCCAGGGACGCTAGATGGCACAAAATGTCATATGCGGTAGCTATATGAAGAGACCAACCAACCAATTGTTTTCCCATAGACCTTAGTGTTAACGTTTTGGATAATTTCATTCAAATGCTTGAATTAAATATGACGATTATGGTTTATAACAAAAGTTTAGGGTCTGATATAACACCTAATCAAAAAAAAAGTTGGGTCCTTCAGCTCAAATTTTCTCCAGGGTAGCCATTTTGAAAATAGGTGAATTTCGCAGTAAAAATTCTCAAAAATCTTAAATGTTTACCTGTTTACTATTATTACGTGAACTTTTGGGAAAAAAACCAATCGGACTTAAGAAATGTATATCAACATTTCTTATTGATAGTTACCTATCAGGCTACATATCTATTTTCTCACTTCATAACATACTGGCCAATCAGTGGCTGCCAGACATTTTATCCTTGGCTCAACTTTCTATACACAGGGGCTGTTTCAAAAATATATTTTTTCAATTGGTTGGTTGTTCCCTAGTATGCTTGGGTGCAGGGCTACAAACTTTGTTCAAATAAATGACATTGACCTTCATTCAAGGTCACATTGGTCAAATAGGCTATAATTTCAAACGACTTCTTCTCAATAACCAAGAGGCCCAGGGACTTGATATTGGGCCTGTAGCATGCTGGGGTGAAGGGCTTCAACCTTTGTTCAAATAAATGACCTTGACCTTCATTCAAGGTCACATTGGTCAAATAGGCTATAATCTTCAAACGACTTCTTCTTAATAACCAAGAGACCCAGTGACTTGATATTGGGCCTGTAGTATGCTGGGGTGAAGGGCAACAAAGTTTGTTCAAATAAATGACCTTGACCTTCATTCAAGGTCGAATGGGTCAAATAGGTTATACTCTTCAAACAACTTCTTCTCAATAACCAAGAGGCCAAGGGACTTGATATTGGGCCTGTAGCATGCTTGGGTGAAGGGCTACAAAGTTTGTTCAAATAAATGACCTTGACCTTCATTCAAGGTCACATTGGTCAAATAGGCTATAATCTTCAAATGACTTCTTCTCAATAACCAAGAGGCCCAGGGACTTGATATTAGGGGTGAAGCAAGCTGGGCTGAAGTGCTACAAAGTTTGTTCAAATAAATGACCTTGACCTTCATTCAAGGTCATATGAGTCAAATAGGCTATAATCTTCAAACGACTTCTCAATAACCAAGAGGCCCAGGGACTTGATATTGGGCCTGTAGCATGCTGGGGTGAAGGGCAACAAAGTTTGTTCAAATAAATGACCTTGAACTTCATTCAAGGTCACATGGGTCAAATAGGCTATAATTTTCAAACGACTTCTTCTCAATAACCAAGAGGCCCAGTGACTTGATATTGGGCCTGTAGCATGCTGGGGTGAAGGGCTACCAATTTTGTTCAAATAAATGACCTTGACCTACATTCAAGATCACAGGGGTGAAATCGGCTTAAATCTGTAAACAATAATTTTGCGATAGCCAAGAGCCTCCAAGACCTGATATTAGGCCAATAGAATGCTGGAATGAAGGATTAGAACATTTTTAATATGAATAAAACTAGCTTACAGTGATATTTGAATAAAGAGGTAATCAACATAGTATCTTTAGAAATGACCTCAATCAACTTCAAAGTTGCTGTAGAGCCAGGTGAGCGATACAGGCCCATTGGGCCTCTTGTTGGATTTTACATGTGAAATATCACATGAAATCATTGTATGTAAGCTATTACATATGAAATCATCCTATTTTGGTTATTACACATAAATTCTAATGAAATATCATATTTTGGCTATTACATGTGAAATCTCCAATGAAATCATCCTACTGTAGGATATTACATATGAAATCTCCCAAGAAATCTTTTTTAGCCATTATACGTGAAATCTCCCATGAAATCATCCTATTGTAGGATATTACATATAAAATCTCCCATGAAATCATCATATTTTCGCTATTGCACGTGAAATCTCCCATTAAATCATCCTATTATGACTAATAATTATGTATATGATATCGCATGTAGATGTATTATATATATATATATATATATATATAAAGACAGTAATTTAGAGAGGTTCTAGGCGTTTTATCTCTTCTGTATGTATATATGTTATTTTTGTTTTTATTTTAGAATGTTCCCGTGCAATATAGTACTTTTGGGAATAGTACTTGGAATTGTGATAAGTTTTGTGTTTGGTTTTTTTCTTGTGTTTATATTTTACTTGTTGAAGAATTTCACCAGCATCAGGTACAGTTACAAAGTTATATTACTAATTGTTTTTCTTTTCAGTTTTCATATAAGCAGGGTTTAACACTAACAGTTGCATGGCAGAATAAGATTTGGAAGGGCTGTCTTGCCTAAACTTCTGTCAGCTAGTAGCCCTGTTTGCCAAAAAAATGACAATTTCAATATTTTGGTAATTTCCCCCCAATGATAAGAAACCAATAAAATACAAGTGCATTTTACAGACCAAAACTTCTAAAATTCCGGGCAGCCATGTTTACAAGCTTCCCGATTCTTGGTCAAGGCAATATTGTTAGTATCATCCCCTGACGAGCTCAACAACAACAAAAACGCAATGTCAGTATAGCAAACTTAAATGTACACACATGTAGGTCACAATGTTTTGATACACCCATCAAATCTTTGATGGAAATATGATACATGTATGATGGTATGGCAAAGTCTTTCTATAATTGGAGGTCAAGAATTGCATGCCCATGTATGCTGCGGTAGTGAAAAGTGTAGTTGCATCTTTAATGTTGTTGTGTATATTTTCAAATTGTTTTTGTTCATGATTTAAACTTCAATTACCATATTTATCTTGCAGTAAGTCCAGGTAGGATTAAAAGGTAGGGGTGCATGCAGAGTAAATGACAGGGATAGATTTAAATGGATATAAGTTTTGTGGAAAAAAACATGGATGGGGTTATTGCTGGATAAATATGGTAATATACTTTAGAGGACATTTTTTTTAGCTCAACTGAGCTAAAGACTCGTGTGGGCTACATGTATAATGCTATGGAGCTCCATCCCTCATGCGTTGGTCGTCCGTAAACTTTTCTCAACAGATATTATCATATTAGTACAGACATGCATGCATGTTTTTTTGTGTGTTCCTAAAACTAAATGTATGCCTTGATAAAGTAAATTTATAATAACGTTATTGTTACGGAATTAATTATAAAGTTGGTTGCGCATGTATACATTGATTTTCTTATCAATATCTCATATTTAATTTTTTAATTTCACACACATACAGCTAAAAAGTGATGGCCTCCCATAGTCTACATGCGCCTTATTTTCCCTGATTACAGAATAATTACAGAATATTTCCCTAGTTTCATTAAAAAATATTTTCCAAAATCACAAGGTGCACATTTTTGTAATTTTCTTCATCTTTTTCAAAAAGGAAAAAAAACTAAACATATGTAATATAGCAAAATCCAATCAACCCCTACAAATACCTTGCAACTATTTTGTACCGATCAGTTCCTGGCCAGGTATATCCCTATATATACATGACACATGAACATATGCATTGGTGAATGCTCAGGAAATGAACAAGTGATGCTATTTACAATCAAACATTGGTGAATTCATCAACAGCAGAAAGTGTCTTGGTGAAGAATATAGTATTATATATATATAATAATGGAAATAATAAGTCCAATCACAGTTTTGAAAGGTACTTTTAATCAGGCAAGTGACAATTTTTTAATTAACAATCGTGGAAAGCAATGTGTAGCGAACTGTTTAACATTCTTTGGTCATACACATATAAAATTGCTACATTTATTTCACCTTTGGGACTATCATGACTTGGATACCATTTTGATTGCTGGTGATCAACTGTATAGTTATATTCAGCATAATATGTGCATATCGTCAGATCTATTACCAACTGACCTGCCATGTTATTTTAAATACATGAGTAACTGTTTATTCGGTAGATATACATATACATATTCAGGTACTTTAGACATATGCCTAAACAACACTTTTGGGAATTTTATTACTTTGGAAAATGCTATTATTGCATCAATTTCTAATCATTTGAAATATCCTAAATCAATCATAATTATATTTCATGCATCTGCTGTTGCCGTTAAGTTTGAAAACAACATCTATTATGTATTTGATCCTCATAGTCGAAATGGAAATGGGTTATGCGATGGTAGAGGGACATGTGTAATCACCTCCTTTAATACTGTATCATCATTAGTATATTTTCTGCAATCTCTTTCATTATCTTTAAGCCCTATGGACCTTGCAAGTGTACAGTTTGATATTTACTCTGTGTCACTCACAGTAATATCCCAGAAAACCTTGGACAATAGAAAAAATATGAAGGATTTGTTTTTCTTTTGATTCAATTACTATCACAGTTGATCATGATGTATTACAAAATACATGTAGCATCAATGCTCATAAAAACCATCCTTGTACAAGTTGCAGCAAAAAGAGATCTGTTTCTTGCGATACAGAATCAACAAAATATTGTAGAAAAAAGAAACGAAGAACCATCATTGCAAATAAAACCGCAATGTCACGAGAAGAAATTGGAAATACTGGTGTCGCAAAATCTACAAGAAACTCTGAATTTGACTTGAATAATTCCATTATTACAAATAATAATTGTCAGTATTCTGCAAAAGCTACAATTGATAAATTCAAAAAGGCTGTTCAGTATGGACCATCATATGTTTGTACCTGTTGTTCTCAGACATGGTTTAAGGATAGTGTAAAAAATGTAAAAAATATAAAGGAAAAAGACAAAAATCTTTTAAAATCCTGTTTGAATGGTATACATTCAGTAAATGGAATAGAATGGATATGTGGTATATGTTACAGTTACTTAAAAAAGAATAAAATTACTCCTTGTTCTAGTGCAAACGGTTTAAAATATCCAAAAATTAACTTCACTCGAGGAACGTTTAATATCTCCAAGAATTCCATTCATGCAAATTATGGAGAAACCAAGAGGAGGACAAATGAGTATAAGAGGAAATGTGGTCAATGTCCCTGCTGATGTTAATAACACAGTGAACACTCTTCCAAGAACTTTAAATGATAGTGAAACTATACAGGTTCAGCTTAAACGCAAAAAAGAATTTCAGCATTATGTGGCATGCAGTTCCATCCGACCAAATAAGTGTTTATATGCTGCAAGATGGTTGATTAGTCACAGCCAGATTTACAGAGAAGAAGGCATAACTCTAAATGAAAATTGGATTCTGGATTATGATACGGAATTAAACAAAAACAATGATGATGCAGATATTAATATGGATTATGAAAGTAATGCCAATGGTCTGCATGTGTTAGAACCACACATTTCACTGGAAAAAACTATTTCAGCATCTAATTCAAATGAAGAAAACAAAATGAAAAATTGCAATGAGACTTTTATCATAGATCATTGGACAGAAGTTGAAGATTTTGATTCTCGTCCGGTCGGAAATATGGATACACTTTTGCATCCGATTGATTTTCGAGAAGTAGACAAGGTATTGGTATATGCTCCTGGAGAAGGCAATATTCCTGTTAGTGTTTTCCAGGACAAGTATGCTGAGTTTCTTGCATTTCCAACAATATATTGTGGACAATCAAGACAAAACAAAAATACAAGAAAGTTGCCACTGCACTATAGTTCAATTTGCAAATGGGAGTTGCGAAATGTTGATAGAAGGGTTGCAATGAATGTTGCGAATATTTTTTTTTAAATTGAAAATGTAAACTTGAAGGCAAGAATCTAACTGCTGGTGATATTCTTAAGCCTGGGGGTATTGACAATATATTGAAATTGAATGAAGGGTATAAAGTTTTGAGATCACTGCGAGGGTCACCTCCCTCTTGGGAAAAGGCAAAAAGGGATATATTTGCAATGATTAGACAATTGGGCTTGCCTACATTTTTCTGTTCTCTCTCAGCTGCCGAAACAAGATGGCACAGTCTGTTACATACGTTGGGAACACTTGTTCATAACAAAAGTTATAGTGAAGAAGAAATCACTAACTTGAGCTGGCAAAAGAAATGTGAATTGATCAAATCTGATCCAGTAACTTGTGCAAGATATTTTGATAACAGAATTCAAATTTTTTTTAATATTGTCTTAAAAAGTTCTACAAGTCTTGTTGGTGAAATAAATGATTTTTTCTATCGTGTAGAATTTCAACAAAGAGGATCACCACACATCCATATGTTACTTTGGATAAAGAATGCTCCATCTTATCCAAATAGTAGTAAAGAGACTGTAAGACAGTTCATAGATAATTTCATTACTTGTGAAAATGATGACAATTTGAAAACATTGATTAATTACCAATTACATAGGCATGCACACACTTGCCAAAAAAAGGGAAAGACATTTGTCGCTTTGGTTTTCCTATTCCACCAATGAAATCAACAGAGATTTTAGAACCGTTGCCAGAGGAAGAAAGAATTAAAAGCATTAAATAGTAAAATAGTAACTATCTTGCAGAAAATGAAATTAGGGGAAGATATGTTATTTGAACAATTTCTTGAAATGCTCAACATTGATTATGAAACTTACTTAAAAGCCATACGTATTTCTTTGACTAGTCCAAAAATCTTTTTAAAAAGGCAACCATCTGAAATCAGGATCAATGCTTACAATAAGACAATGTTGCAAGCATGGGAGGCAAATCTGGATCTACAGTTTATCTTGGATCCTTATGCTTGTGCTTCTTATATTGTTTCTTATATTTCCAAAGGCCAAAGAGGTATGTCAAATTTAATGTTCGGCAACAAGTAAGGAAAGTTGGAAACAAATTTCTAACTCATGTTGAAGTTAGTGCTCAAGAAGCTGTTTACTTAGTCTTGCAAATGCCTCTTAGAAGATCCAGTAGAAGTTTTGTGTTCATTAATACAAATGAAGAAGGTGAAAGAACACATTTGTTAAAAGATCTGGAGAAATTGAAAGACATGCGAGAGACTTCCACAGACATTGTTTTGCAAATAATCACTTAAAGAGGTATACCAGGCGACCACAAATGCTTGAATCTTGTACTTTGGCAGAATTCTTTGCTTGGTATGTACTTCAGTTCATAGATAAGAAAGATAAAAAGGTTGTAGAAAACGTAATGGAAGAATTGCCAGAGGTTGATTATGAGGAAAATTTGGAAGATGATGGTCCTGAGGTTTCGGAGGAAGATGAAGAAACGACAAGTTCTGTTGAGAATGTAATTGAAATGAAAAATGGTATCATTTTAAAAAGGCGCCAAAAAGCAAAGATAATTCAGTATAGAGGTTTTAACAGAGAACATGACTCGGAAAACTACTACAGGGAGCAGTTGATGCTTTATGTTCCATGGAGAAATGACAAAAAAAGATATAATTTCAGATTATATCTCGTATGAAAGCAGGTATAGTGATATATTACCTCAAATAGAAAAGGAAAGGAAACTGTATGCAAGTGATGTCAAATTGGAAGTATTAGAAGACACAATGGAAGAAAATGATGTATGGGATAATGTCGCTCCAAGTGCTATTCATAATGAAGATCAGGATTTGGCTACTGGATCCATACAGAGTCAATTGTTTAGTTGTTTTGACCCAGGAAAATCATCCGTTTCCTATGACTTGGGAATTGACTTGGGAAACTCAAGAAAGCAAATTGGAGAACATGACATTCTTCCAAATGTCGTGAAAGAAGAAGAATATCAAAACATTGTTCGAAGTTTAAATGAAAAACAAAAAGAGTTTTTTTACCATATTTTGCATTGGTTTAAAGAAAAAGATGATCGTTTGTATTGTTTTCTTAGTAGAGGTGCAGGAGTTGGTAAATCTGTTGTGACTACAACAATATACTATGGTCTCATGCGATATTTCAATTCGCAACCTGGCAGTGATACTGACATAATACAAATATTACTTTGTGCTCCAACAGGAAAAGCAGAATACAATATCAAAGGAAGTACAATTCATAGTACATTTTGTATTCCAGTAGATCAAGGGTTTTCATACAAACCATTAGACAGTCAGCAGTTAAGCATGATGCGAGTGAAATATTTTCATTTGAAAGTTTTAATTATAGATGAAATATCAATGGTTGGAAATACAAGAGGCCCATGGGCCTTAACGGTCACCTGATGTTTGACATGAAAGAGAAATATGGGAATGTTGAGATGAATATTTATAACAATACATTGCAACACAAGGCTTCACAAAATGTTGATGTAGACAAGGTCAGTTTACAGAATAACTTGCATTATGCAGTGCAAGTAATGTTTTTTTTAATATATGATAATTAGAGAAGACACGAAATGATGTAATTGACACATAACTAATGACAAATACAGTAAAAATGTAATTAATAAACAATTTAATTGGTTTTGATAAGAATGTACATAGTGGTTTTCAGCTTGATTACCAATTTGCATGGAAATTTGAGAAATGAAAATGCAACAATCAAAATGTATGATACAAAAGCACGCTGCTATTGGACAACGTCAAGAAAATGAAACATTTTAAGAATATGAACATTTGTTTTAACATATATAAGGCTTAATTCTACTGTTACTGTGTTACAAACTTATTGTTCGAAACTGAACGGTCTTATCAAAATAGATTTGTTGCGGTTAGTGGTCTATAATGGGGACACTGGCATGTTTTCTTTAACTCTGGTCAACATATCAAGGTGATGGTCGTAATTTGTAATTATTTCAAACACTGAAATAGTGTGGATTCATTGAAATATATAAATTCAAAAAGGTTTTGAAATTCAAATTTACTAGCACAACAGATAACAAAACCTGTCATGAAATCAATCTCTGCTCCCCTATCAAACATGTTTGTGCCATTCACAGAGTGTGAATGGTGCAGGACATATTTGATAGTGGACTGGGTAATCAGGGTTTCCACTCAATTCACTGGTAACCTGTCTAATCCATTACCTTGAAAATTTGAATAGTGTTCGTTAACACTGTATTGGACTCCAATAGCTCCATTGGGGATGGATTATACAAGTTTCCATGTTTCAATCTCATTGTGGGGATTGATTATATACATGGTGAATCTTCAACATTATATATGTACACCATTTTAAATTTCATGTGAACAGTTGTACTAAAACAGTTCTGTTTGTATGTATAAACTTTTCATTAGCAATTAATACTAAATTTGAAAAATTGAATACTCAAACCTAGTGTTTCATTATGATCATGAGTACTATGATGACAGAATAGGACAAGAACTAAAATCATTCGAAAAGAGTGATAATGACATTCGTTCAGAAAATAGAAGACCAACCCAGCGGAAATATTCTGTTACACTGACAAAAACATGTGAAAAAGTGTTGAATGACTTTTAATCAGAACATGGACGATCAACCCCGAGGAAATCTACCACTGATCTAAATGACACCAACAAAAACCTGTTGAAAAGTGTGATGACATTCAGTAAGAAAAAAAGCTCATCAACTCGGAGAAAATAACCTTTTGAAATATATATGTATATAAATGTATTACCCTGATATATATCTGTTCAATTCACAATCACAATAGTATTATGTATTACGAGGGAAAGAGTTAATTTTCGTCTGTGTTATTTCAATTACACTCGTAAGAACTCCTAAGATAGATTTAAAACGTCAAGAGGTGTAATTGTTTCTTTCTTATTTATATATATGTTTTATATGTATAACTATTTTTATTTATTTAATGCTCGCAATCATCAATTAACAATACAAACAAGTGTTATACATGTACTATGGTAATTGTTTTATACCACTTTCCAATTGTCTTGAATTTGTTTGTCGATAATGTTAATTATATAAGGTTATAACGATAAAACTACATCATAGCTATAAAAGTTTAAACATTACATAATAAGTCCTGCAACATTTTCTCATCAAAATTATAGAAGTTATTGCTGAAAAAGAAAACTTCATAATTTGTATCATTTTGAACAGTAAATCTATTATCTTGCATGAAATGACCTCATGTCTGTGAAATTCATTACTACAGTAACTGCTTCAGAGAGTGCTTAAATGGATTTTTTTAAAAGATTAATTAGATAAGTGAATAATTTCCCTTCTTTTATATCATATCATTATTCAGTCAATGAGTAAAGTGTGTTTTTGTACTATTACAAATACAAAAAGGTATGAAAATCCATTGCCAAAGAAATCAACCAAACGTTTCGTGCATTAATTTTAATAAGTTGAAATATGTTTTGGTCTTTAGTATTTGAGAATTTTATTTATCACCTCGGCAATCAAGAATAACTGTCATTGTGATATATCATAATTCATATCATATAGCAAGCAGATTTTAAATCTTTACATACATATGAGAATTATTGAATACCTCTGATAGCACACATATTGTTGAATTGTTTTCCACATTGACCAATTCAAATAATACAATTTATGTACAAGCTGTTACTTGATGATGATGATAGTAATTGAAGTTAGAATTGTCTGCTCCATAATACAGAGTACCACCAATATGCATTGAATTTTGCATAATACAGACAAGTTCTATGGGTAAGTATAAATGGAGGGTGTCCCTGGCCTGTCCGTAAAGGACGGTAAACTTCCCTCCATAAAACAGGTGCAACAAAACCTGTAAAACAGTCAACATTGCTTAACATAGTTGGTTTCATATGGACAGACGCACATCATCTTATTTCATATATGATGTATAACATCAAATACTATAATGCATTAATGAGGTATTCAATTCTTCTTATACTTTTGTTAAATAACATTTTCATTCTGTAAATATGCTTCATTTAATTTTATAAACAATGATTATTGATGTGACATTTCCTCCAATATGGGGACCATAACAAAAAAAACTATTTAGATTAAATAAATTAATATCACAAAAAAGAAAATTATGTCATACATGTATATTGAAAATGACTGATAGAATACATACCCAGTACACATTCGATATAAATGGTAAACATGATCAATTCAGATAAAATAATGAACAGCATTATAAATTACCTCTGAACAAATTTGTATGGAATACCATACATACATGTACCCGATATGAAGAAATTTGTATGGAATACCATACATACATGTCGATATATTGTATTAAGTGTAAAAAAAATAAAAGTTCTGCCTGTATGAATAAAATGTTTAAATTGACACCAATTTGTTTATTGTTGTTTCAATAATACATCATTTACCCATGCACCTAAACACATAGCAATGCTTGGATAAACTGTAACAGTTACAAAGTCTGCCCAAATAAACATCTCTACAGTTTGACCTTATTTGACACTAATAATCACAGTATAAAAATTGTTGAATTCCATATTCAAACCATCCACAACATCATGGCATTCGGAAAAAGTATGCTGGAATTAGAAAGACTGCTAAATTTGATAATTTTGTGACGTGAATGGTTTTACATGTAATATCAGAAGTCATACATGTTCACTCTTTATTCAAAACAACAAATGCTGAAAAGCGACTTTTTTTCAGCGACTTTCCGGAAGCAGAAGTCATAATCAAGAAGAAACCGGACGAACTTTTAAAGATTAAAAAATACTTCAGAAATGCATGAAATGTCCTATTATGTCTCAAAAAAATTGTATTGGATTTATTATCTTTGCCCTGATAACACCCAAAAACGAACGAAACTGTACTTTACTTCTAAAGAATGAAAGAAGGAGATGGGATATGGCGAAAAAAAGTCCTCTCCATTCAGACGAGTTTCACAAAATTTTGACAGATAGAAATACAAACATTTGCTTGGGAAGTATGAAAAAGAGTGAATAAACAGTCAACTTACTGTTTAACTGAAATTTATGTTCTTTTTGAGACATTAGGACAGATATTTGCCAGTTAAAAACGTCTCCGCCGTTATGAAGGAAATGCAGTTACGTGACTAATAATCCGGACGGAAGTCCGGAGCAGGAATTCAGGAATGAAAAAAAAATTGCAAATGTAATCCGGCACTGGAAATATTTAAATTAGCCATTCAAACTCTTTGATTATTTTTTGTATTTCAAAATTTTAAAAAATTATTGTAACATACTAAAAGAATTTAAATGTATATATTAATGAAAATAAAAGAAACTGAATTATTTTTTTTTTTTAATAAATATTGTACTAATCTACATATGTATAAATGAGAATATTTTCATATATTGTCCATTATTATAAGCATTTTATTTCATTAAGAGAAAAAATTTTTTTCTTTTTTTTCTTTTGTTTTCCTCAAGAGGTCTCTTTCAGATTTTATTATATTCACAATCTTAATTGATGACTGAGGTAATTCTTTTCATATATGTATTTTCCACTTTTATTTTGTTTAATTTTTATTATTTTATTCTTGTTAAAAAACAAGCATTAGAAGTCTATTTTGTACTATTTTTTATGTACTCCTTTTTTAAACGTTTTTTATTTTTAATTATTACGTGTTTTTTTTTTCTTAAAAAACTAATTTTAATGGTTTCTCCAGGAAGTTTCTTACAACTCGCACTTATAAATGTGTATCCTGGAAATTGCTATAAGCATAACGTTATGTACATTTATGTGTTCAAACGTTTTTTGGATCACATGAATAACGTTGCAAATTGTGATGAGTAATGCACAAACTTTACATAAATACATATTAATCCCTTTCAAGACCTTTTTACTAGCCTAAATAGTCCACGGACATAACAATTAATTAGTGTTATGAAGGTGACGTTCACAAAACATGCTAAAGTCCGTAATAAAAGCAAAGGCAAACGTTAAGCTTGGGCCTAAGTTTTACGAAAATACTGAGCACCGTCAGCTGGGCTGGTCAGCTCTCTGGACACCTCGACTGCTCCGGGCCAAAAACTCTCCGGGTAAAATATATCCCCATATATTTTTATCTCCTCCTTTCCCATAAAAAAACACATTTTAGTTTTTCGAAATAGTAATCCTAGTTTTCAGCATTTCCAAGAACAAAATTATCAGGTTGTTTTTTTTTGCGTTAATTTCCCGCGAAAAGAAATCACGTGATCACATCTCTGTACCACAGAAAATCTCCACCACCATAGCGAAAAGAAAGCTACCTTTTGAGGAAGATGACGATGCCCTGACGGGTTACTTGTACGATATATCTGATGTAACCTTAAGCCAGTCCGGGAAAGTGAAGTATTTCACTGCAAAATTCCAACAAAACAAAAACACAACAAGGAAATTAGTATCCTTCGTGCCAGAAAAACACCCGAACTTTGTTACCGCTGCTGAGAGCGACAGTCCAGTGAAATTGAAGAACGTGAAGCTTAGTCCTGGCAATGACGGAAACATTTCGGTAATTGTTCATTTAAATTTCCAAAAATCTGGATAGTGCGGCCTCTTTTCCAATTTAGTGGTTACCTTGCAAAAATACTGGACAAGACTAACGCTATATATAACCATATTTGTGTATGCAACTACAGCGGTGCAACAGTACAGTCATATTTTGTTTTTTAAAAGTTAGTTAGTACATGTTAAATTATTATAAGGCCTGACATGCGGCTGCGGGGCCATTTTTCTGTTTTTAGAAAATTAGATAGTATATTTGTTAAATCTGGATTAGGTCTAGATCTGACATGCAGCTGTTAGGCCATATCTTGTTTTCAGCAAAAAGTATGATAAACTGTTTCACCATGATAATGTATGACATGAAACAGCATAGTCAATGTTAAATCATGAGAAGGCCTGACGTGCGCCTGCGGGGCCATTTTTCTGTGTTTTAGAAGATCAGTAAAATCATGATAAGGCGTGACATGCAGTTGCGGTGCCATTTTTCTGTGTTTTAGAAAATTATATAGTATATTTGTTAAATCATGATTAGGCTGACATGCAAACAGCCTTCCTATTTTTCTGTATTTAGAAAATTAGTATATGTTAAAACATGATTAGGCCTGACATGCGGCTGCGGGGCCATTTTTCTGTTTTTAGAAAATTAGATAGTATATTTGTTAAATCTTGATTAGGTCTGACATGCAGCTGTTAGGCCATATTTCTGTTTTCAGCAAAAAGTATGATAAACTGTTTCATCATGATAATGTATGACATGAAACAGCATAGTCACCTTTCTGTTTTTTAAAAGTTAGTTAGTACATGTTAAATCATGATAAGGCCTGACGTGCGGCTGCGGGGCCATTTTTCTGTGTTTTAGAAGACCAGTAAAATCATGATAAGGCGTGACATGCAGTTGCGGTGCCATTTTTCTGTGATTTTGAAAAGTAAATAGTATATTGTTAAATCATGATTAGGCTGACATGCAAACAGCCTTCCTATTTTTCTGTATTTAGAAAATTAGTATATGTTAAATCATGATAAGGCCTGACATGCGGCTGCGGGGCCATTTTTCTGTTGTTGAAAAATCAGTGTATAAATCATGATGAGACTCCACATGCAACTGCCAATCCATTTTTCTGTTTTTTTAGAAAATCCTTAGAATATGTCGATCTTGATCACGCCTGACGTCAATGCAACTGCCTTCCTATTTTCTGTTTTAAGAAAATTAGTATATATGTTAATTCTTGATTAGGCATGTCATGCAACAGCGGGGCCATCTTTTTTTTATAGGCAATTTGTAAGTTTGGTAAGATGTTTAGTCAGGATTAGGCCCATCATGTAACTGCTGTGTTGCAGGGCAATTTTTCTGTTGTTAGACAATTTATTAGTATGGTAAGATGTTGATTGAATCGTGATTAAACTAGGCCATTTTTCTATTTTTTAAAAATTAGTTAAAATAATCAGATGTTGAATCATGATTAAGTCTGACATGTAGCTAAAGCGCCATTTTTCTCCTTTTATTTTTAGACAATTCATCATTATGATAATATGTTGAATCCTTATTAGGCCCGACTAAAACTGTAAGGCCATTTTCCTGTTTTAAGACAATTTGTTAGTATGATAAGATGTTAAATCTTGATTAGGTCTGACATACGACTGCAAAGCCATTTTTCTCTTTTTAGGCTATTTCTTAATATGCTATTACTTTTAATCATGATTAACCCCAACATGCAACTGCAGATTCATTTTCCTCTTTTTGAACAGTTTGTTGGTGGAAAGATTTTGAATCGTGAATAGACCCGACATGTAATTCAAATGTTAGCCCATTTCCCCTCTTTTATTGGACAATTTTTTAGTATTATGAAGAAGTTGATTTATGATGTCTGACAGGCAACTGCACAACCAGCTCTGTCTTATTGTGACAATTTGTTGGTACTTTATAACCTTCAATAATGATCAGGCTCAACATGCCATTGCAAAGCCATTTCCCTCTCTCTTTTTTAAAACAATTTGTTAGTATCTTAAAATGTTAAATCATGATTAGGCCTGACATGCGGCTGCAACCATTTTTCACTTCTTTTTAGCTCTATTCTTAATATTTTCAGCAAAGCCATATTTGTATCATAATTTATCATCATTCTTGATCAACTTTATCAGCATGTAATTGTTAAATAACAACTGCATTACATAGATGTAACATATTTCAAAAAGAAAAAGTGCATTCATAACGTTTATGCTCCTCGCTGCATCCCTTTTGCTTCAAATATGCACACCGGATTATGATATTAAATGAACCTCATTCATTTACTAAGCTCATTCCTCAAACAAATTATTATATATAGTACCAAATTAAAAGGCATTCCAATTCATCATATCATGGTGTAACTCTTTTCATCTGTTTCCTTCGCTCTGTGACAAATCTTTTCATAAAAACTCTTTTAACTATGTTTATTGAGACAGTCTTGCATTAAACTTTCAAATAATATTTCAGTATTTGTTGTCATTGCTTGCTAACACTGTCTGAATGTATGTTCTCCTCTTCCTAAAGGTTAATTGAAAAAAAATAATTGACAAGCACAAGATTGATAATTGTACTCATCCCCTCATTCTGACAAATGGATTTAATCTGCCAAAAGCTTCTCAATATGAACACCCTGCCTCATTTCGTCCATTCAGATGTTGTTTTCCAGATACTAACTTAACATGGCATACACTGGAATGATTTAAAACAAATCAGTTCCAAACTTGATACGAAAATTTATCGGCCCAAACTTCAAACGAAGGGAGGGTTACTTATCGGGGTTCATCTGTCACACTTCGTTTTCATACATTAAAGAGGCTTACTCGCAGACGGACCGGTAAACGGCACATCTCCGATCACTAAATAAACTTCAGTACACGTTTCTATGTGACAAAATTAGAGACTTTCCGACTTTATTTCTTGAAAACAATTACAGAATATGTATTTAAAAGACGTTTTAAAACTCAACCTGAGAGGGAAATGTATGGAATATAACGGCAAATCTTCTTTGTAAATCGCCGCTGCCTTTGAAGTTATCACTGTGCGGCACTGTGCACGTGCTTGTTTCTTTGATGTGTCAATCAAATTAGACTTATTGCGGGTTGCGATTAAATAAATAATATTTAAAATGAGGTTTTAATATCACTTTTCAGCGTTTTATAAGGAAAATAAAATGAAAAACTCAACAATTCCAACAATCTGTCATGTGTAAAAAATGTTTTTCTATTAGCCAATTTTTCTGATCTCTCTGCGGGCAAGCCTCTTTAACCGCAATGAATATCAACTGATTTCCTTTAAAATTATTGCTAAATTTCAAAAATTTAAGAACTCGACTAATATAGATTGACAATTTTGTCAAACTTTGTTGCAGACTTATATAATTATATTATTATTGCCAACAATATGCAAGGGATATGAATTCCACCATTTTGCTTGTTGGCATCAGAATTGAAACATTTTAACCACTTAACCAAATTCAATGAAATTTGGCAGAAAGTTACTATAGCTGAAGGTCAACCGAAATTGTGAATTATATGGACCCCACCCCCCAGGGGTCTGAGGGGTGGGGCCAAAATGAGTCATATTGACTAAAACTTCAAAAATCTTATCTACTCTCAGATATGGTGGAGTCAAACACTCTTCTTAGATGGAAGGGTCTTGTGGTGCTTTACCAAAATTGTGATTTTAATTACCCTTGGGTCTCACATTTGTCCCTGGGGATGGGGTAAACTTTAGTAAAGTTTATATTGGGAAATCACATTTTTGACTATTAATTGTTGGATTTGTATTGGAATTCATTCTAACCTGGATAACATTATCAGCATGGGATAACAGTTTGATGGAATGCACATGTTGGCCCTGACTGAACCACAGGGGCTGAGGGGCGGGGCTAAAAAGCTTCTTCTCAATACCTATATAAGATTTAATCAAATACTTTTCAAAGAAGGAAGGGTTTCATGGTGTTTTACTTAAATTGTGAATTTCATGACCCTTTGGGTATCTGGTTTGCCCCTGGGGAGGAGGTAAACTTTACTATTATATAATAGCTTATATAGGGAATTCATATTTTTGACAATCATTTGTTTTATTTCTATTGGAATTCATTCCAACTTTCTTAAAATTATTAGCATGGGATGACAGCTTAATGATAAGCACATATTGGCCCTGACTGACCCCAAGGACTGATGGGTGGGGCTCAAAAGGGTCAATTAAATTAACTGAAATATTTCAAATTTCAGGTGACCGTTAAGGCCCTTTGGGCCTCTTGTTTTAGTGAATATTGCTAAAAACAATCTTTATTGCTTTGTGAAATATATAACAAAACATCTTTTCATTCAAACATACGTTACATGCTTTGTTTATTTTGTGATACTTCGTTTCTTTTGTGAATTATGATAAAATTTATCTTTTTAGCCCACCATCATAAGATGGTGGGCTATTCAAATCGCCCTGCGTCCGTGGTCCGTGGTCCGTGGTCCGTCCCTCCGTCCGTCTGTCCCTCTTCCAAAATGTTTAGGATTCTATATCCTTTTTCGACAGCCTTGATGATTTCGGGTGTAGCCGAGACATACCAGAGTCTTTAAAAATGGTAGTTGCTACTCCTGCTTATCGCTCAGCATATTTGGAGTGGGACGACTGGTTGGCCCGTTGTCAGTATAATGTGACCGGGTGGGGTGTGCTGCAGTGTGTCTTCGGCAGTATGCTTCAGTGAGATAGCACTTTAAATCGGCAAAAGTTCCGGCCTATCACAAGGAGACTTAACACGTTGTTCAACCTTCCTCCGACACGAAGAACTCAGTAAGGGTAGTTCATCTCCCACGACGGTGTCATCGCACAGATCGTAACAAATGAATAATTCGGGTCTCGTCGAAGGTGTGATCCCTTTCTTAAGTTTGGTAGAAAATTCGGTTAGAGCGACCGTCCAAAACCCCTTCAAGTTAAATGGTCTTGGTAAGTGTACCCTGAAATCGTGCGCATTTTTTTAACTGTGTGTCTCTGAGCTGTCCGTAGACCTGAGTACCATCCTGAATGACATTTTTGACGGCTAATAAACATTCCTTAATGAGCAGTCGCTTTTTATACTTCTTGGAGGTCACTCTTTTTTATCCAAGAATTAAACTTTGGTGGCCAATGCAACCACGATAAGAGTACTTCGGTTTCGCCCCTCGTCTTCCTTTCCTTCAAAATTTTGTCTACCTTCCATAAGGTACTTTCGTCAACATTTACCTTCTGTATTTCCTGCTCATAGAATGTCCCTACAATCTTGCCGTCTCTAGTAGCACGATCAGTAATGATGAAAACCTCACCTGTCCACTTTTGATGATATTCCTTCTGGAATGTATGTTTGAGGTGTGTTATTCTCACTCTATCGTGTAATTTGTACTTGTAAAGTCTTTGCTTCTTCTTCTTCTTGCTCCTCTTAGGTTTAAGCCTCTTTGTTTTCGATTGAAGGGTGCTCCGCGTTCTAACGAGGTATGCATTGAGTCTTATTTCATCCTAATGTTTTAGCTCACCTGGCCCGAAGGGCCGGTGAGCTTATGCCATGGTGCAGCGTCCGTCGTCCGTCAATGTTTTCTTTAAATTACTACTAGTCCTAAAGTATTGAATGAATTTGAACCAAATTTGGTCAGGAACATCCTTGGCAGAAGGTGAACAGAGTTTGTATACATTTTTACTCTGAACCCCCAGGGGCCTGAGGGACGGGGCCAAATAGGGGAAATAGGGTTACTCCTTTAAATCGCTACTAGTCATAAAGTTATGAATGAATTTGAACCAAATTTGGTCAGTAACATCCTTGGCAGAAAGGGAACAGAGTTTGTATATATTTTTACTCTGAACCCCCAGGGGCCTGAGGGGCTGGGCCAAATAGGGGAAATAGGGTTAATCCTTTAAATCGCTACTAGTCATAAAGTTATGAATGAAGTTAAACCAAATTTGGTCAGGAACATCCTTGGCAGGTGAACAGAGTTTGTATAAATTTTTACTCGGAACCCCCAGGGGCCTGAGGGGCGGGGCCAAGTAAGGGAAATAGGGTTACTCCTTTAAATCGCTACTAGTCATAAAGTTATGAATGAATTTGAACCAAATTTGGTCAGGAACATCCTTGGCAGAAGGTGAACAGAGTTTGTATAAATTTTTACTCTGATCCCCCAGGGGCCTGAGCGGCGGGGCCAACAAGGGGGAAATAGCGTTACTCCTTTAAATCGCTACTTGAACCAAATTTGGTCAGTAACATCCTTGGCAGAAAGGAAACAGAGTTTGTATAAATTTTTACTCTGAACCCCCAGGGGCCTGAGGGGCGGGGCCAAATAGGGGAAATAGGGTTACTCCTTTAAATTGCTTCTAGTCATAAAGTTATGAATGAATTTGAACCAAATTTGGTCAGTAGCATCCTTGGCAGAAAGGAAACAGAGTTTGTATAAATTTTTACTCTGAACCCCCAGGGGCCTGAGGGGCGGGGCCAAATAGGGGAAATAGGGTTACTCCTTTAAATCGCTTCTAGTCAAAGTTATGAATGACTTTGAACCAAATTTGGTCAGTAACATCCTTGGCAGAAAGGAAACAGAGTTTGTATACATTTTTACTCTGAACCCCCAGGGACCTGAGGGGCGGGGCCAAATAGGGGAAATAGGGTTACTCCTTTAAATCGCTACTAGTCATAAAGTTATGAATGAATTGGAACGAAATTTGGTCAGGAACATTCTTGGCAGAAGGGGAACATAGTTTGTATAAATTTTTACTTTGAACCCCCAGGGGCCTGAGGGGCGGGGCCAAATAGGGGAAATAGGGTTACTCCTTTAAATCGCTACTAGTCCTAAAGTATTGAATAGCTTTTCACCAAATTTGGTCAGGAACATCCTTGAGGGGAGGGGAACAGAGTTTATATATAATTTTTTACTCTGTACCCCTAGGGGCCTAAGGGGTGGGGCCAAGTAGGGGAAATAGAGATTAGTCTTTTAATTGCTACTAGTCATAAAGTTTTAAATGGATTTTAACCAAATATGGTCAGGAATATTCATTGGAGAAGGGGAACCGAGTTGGTATAAATTTTTACTCTGAATCCACAGGGGACTGCGGAGTGGGGTCCGATAGGGAAAATAGGGGTTAATCCTTTAAATCGCTATTAATTATTAAGTTACGAATGGATTTTAACTAAATTTGGTCAGGGACATCCAGAAAGGAAGGGAAGAAAGAGTTTGTATCAATATTAAGGGGCGGGGCCAAATAGGGGAAATAGAAATTAGTCTTTAAATTGCTATTTGCCATAAAGTTTTAAATGGATTTTAACCAAATTTGGTCAAGAACATCCTTGGGAGAAGGGGACCCGAGTTTGGATACATTTTTACTCTGTACCCTCAGGGGCCTGAGGGGCGGGGCCAAATAGGGGAAATAGGGTTACTCCTTTAAATCGCTTCTAGTCAAAGTTATGAATGACTTTGAACCAAATTTGGTCAGTAACATCCTTGGCAGAAAGGAAACAGAGTTTGTATACATTTTTACTCTGAACCCCCAGGGACCTGAGGGGCGGGGCCAAATAGGGGAAATAGGGTTACTCCTTTAAATCGCTACTAGTCATAAAGTTATGAATGAATTGGAACGAAATTTGGTCAGGAACATTCTTGGCAGAAGGGGAACATAGTTTGTATAAATTTTTACTTTGAACCCCCAGGGGCCTGAGGGGCGGGGCCAAATAGGGGAAATAGGGTTACTCCTTTAAATCGCTACTAGTCCTAAAGTATTGAATAGCTTTTCACCAAATTTGGTCAGGAACATCCTTGAGGGGAGGGGAACAGAGTTTATATATAAATTTTTACTCTGTACCCCTAGGGGCCTAAGGGGTGGGGCCAAGTAGGGGAAATAGAGATTAGTCTTTTAATTGCTACTAGTCATAAAGTTTTAAATGGATTTTAACCAAATATGGTCAGGGATATTCATTGGAGAAGGGGAACCGAGGTGGTATAATTTTTTACTCTGAATCCACAGGGGACTGCGGAGTGGGGTCCGATAGGGAAAATAGGGGTTAATCCTTTAAATCGCTATTAATTATTAAGTTACGAATGGATTTTAACTAAATTTGGTCAGGGACATCCAGAAAGGAAGGGGAGAAAGAGTTTGTATCAATATTGAGGGGCGGGGCCAAATAGAGGAAATAGAAATTAGTCTTTAAATTGCTATTTGCCATAAAGTTTTAAATGGATTTTAACCAAATTTGGTCAAGAACATCCCTGGGAGAAGGGGAACCGAGTTTGGATACATTTTTACTCTGTACCCTCAGGGGCCTGAGGGGCGGGGCCATATAGGGAATTAGGGGTTTATCTTTTAAATCACTATTTTTGATAAAGTTATGAATGGATTTGAACCAAATTTGGTCTGGAATATCCTTAGGGGAAGAGGGAAATATAGTTTATATAAATATTGACTCTGACCCCCAAGGGGCCTGAAGGGAGGGAGGGGCCAAATAGGGGAAATAGAGATTTGAGTTTTAAATGGATTTGAACCCCTTTTGGTCAGAAACATCCGTAGTGATGGGGGAACAGATTTTGCATAAATGGTTACTGTGACCCTCAATCCCATAACTATGTATAGTATCGCTGGGCATTAAGGGATAAACACAATTCTTATGTAAAAATAGGCCAAAGGGTTTTCCCCCACCTTAAGGGACCTAGTTTCTTTAAACACCATTATGGTGAAAAAATAATCCATATGGTCTTTCAGAGAGTACATTTTTGTATATGTATTAACAAATTGAACATGAACATTATTTTGACATTTGGTCAAATCCAACCAGGTGAGCGATACAGGCCCCATGGGCCTCTTGTTTTATAAACGTCTGAAGGCGCTACATTACCCAGAGATCTTGATGGTGTGTTGTTGATGTCCTTTGTAAGGGACTGTAACTCGTTCATGTATTCATAAAACATCCTGTACATCCTGTTCTTCATTTTCTGGATGGCTCTCTCTGCGTAGTTTGCTTTATTGAAAAAAAGGAATACAGTTAATTATTATATAATGTGTGTACTTTTGGTCTGTGTAAAGAGCGCTGCTTATATCGGCAAAAGATCCGGCCTATCACAAGGAGACTTAACACGAACATACCGCAGCCTCCCAAAACACACATACGCACTCGCTACACGCATGCATGTTGCACGCACGGGAGGCCGTCCTTAAATGACCTTAGCTGTTAATAGGACGTTAAACAAAATAAACCAAACCAAACCAAATATATGTAGTGTACTGTACCTTTGGTCTCGTTTTGAGCGTAGATGAGACGTACTCCTTCTTTCTGCATGAAATCTCGTATCCACTTGTTCTTAAATTCGCCACCTTTATCTGTTCTCAGGACACTTGGCTTTCTACCTATTGCACCCTTCCAACACTGCCTTTGCAGTTTTCTGTTTCATAGGATGTGTAAAGACGAACCTTGAAAATATGTCTTGAACCATTAGTATGTATTGAATGCCTCTAGTGTATTTTGATATTTTTTTCACGTCCATCAAATCTGCATCCCATTGAGTATCGATTCCTTGAACGATGACATGTGTTCTCTTGAACTTTCTCTGCACTCTCTTTTGTAGAGCATATGCATCGTTATCCGAAAGGAATTGTTTGATCCTACGCAATCCTATCTTGTGTTTTCCTTCTTCTCTAACAAACTAGTACAATTTTGATGGTCCAGAGAAAGCCGCTGCGTATTTAGGATCTGTCCATACCCTCTTTAGGTACTCTTTCTCCTCCTGAGATAACATCGTTAATGCGTTGATATTTGTTACACACCTTAATAAATAACAGTCATTCGAATAATATAAACCTATTATTTACAACATCATCAATATATTTACAATGTTCATTTTATGGCTTTGGATAAGATTACATTCATAACATTTTAATAATGTATACATTATAATGTCCATTTACATAAGCATTTTAATGTTCAGTCAAGTTTTTTCACATTCAAATTATTCCGGTAAAGTGTTTGATTCGTAACGTTGAGTGGGGGAACATTCAGAGCATTCGCCCATCCCCATCTGGTTATAATGAGTCATCTCACAAATTTCAACAGTGTCAAACTCATCTCCGATGAAATCAGGTAACAGCAGCATACAATCTCTCAGTTTTGCCCATTGTTCAAAATTCAGTGCAATCCCTTTTTTCGTTGGTTTCAGTTCTTCATCCTCTCCGTGTGGCATGTACCATCGTCTGATGTTGACACATGAGAAATTTATGCTGTATTTGTAAATAATTGTTGTACTTTGATTAGACCAAACAGCAGGTTTGCATCATCTTGTGAAATACTTATGACATCATTTCCTGCAATTGAAATACATATGATGGTGTGAAACTGACACAGTTAGTGGATTTATTTGAGGTCGTGCAAGTGGAGTACTGGCCATGAGGGGAGATTTGGGACGAGGTATAGCTGCCTCAGCATACGAACGTGACACATATGAAGCATGAGGAAACAACGACACTAGCTGTTCTGATGTGGTGATCTTATGATTTCTGTCACTGGAATCACGAACTATGATTGCACTGCACCATCTTTAGTATAAGCTTTGCTTACCACACGATCGCGCACAAGACCTCTAGCTTCCGCGAAAAGTCTAGCACGTTGGGGTGTGAGGGCCTCGTTGATAAATACTCTTGAATTTTCGTTTGTTTGACTAGAAGTTTTTAAAGAGAAACGCGCATCATATACCCTGGCTCTGGTCCTGTAGGAATTAAACCTAACAATGAGGTCTCTTGGACGAGTTGAATCTTGTCGATATCTATTGACACGATGAGAGCGAGAAATATCAGCATAAGTAAGAGGAATGTTCAATATGTGCTTGAATAGTGATAAAAGTTTGTCATCGGTGTTCTCTTCCCTCTGTTCAGGAATACCAGCAATTTGTAGGCAATTACGCCTGCTATATTGGTCCGGAATCCGGGAAGTTTCGTACTAAATCGTTTTCGTTCTAGGGAATTTCCGTACCAATGAATAATTATATATGGAATATCGATTAAAATATTATATAAAATATGTGGCGATCGTTTGTCTTGGTGTCTTCAATTGTTAACAAAAATGCTTCAGTGAGGTAGCACTATAAATCGGTAAAAGTTCCGGCCTATCACAAGGAGACTTAACACGAACATATCGCAGCCTCCCAAAACACACATACGCACTCACCACACGCATACATGTCGCACGCACGGGAGGCCGTCCTTAAATGACCTTAGCTGTTAATAGAACGTTAAACAAAATAAACCAAACCAAACCAATTTTTCCCTGTATGGCTTCCTGTTTATGCGGTCGTACTAAATAAGGTAAGGGTTAAAAATCGTTAATGTGCATCAACATTCAACAAATACTATCAGACATCAAAAATTTCAAAATAACATAAATATTGCATAGTAATACATGTCCTTTAACTGTTTAACTATTTGCCAGGTGTCAGTTAACTAAGCGATAAATGATTAGCTAATTAATTGATTGGCTAAGCTTAGTGTTGATTGCTTTATCGGCGTGTGATTACGTTGCGCGTAGGGTGTTTTCGTTACAGATTATCATCTTCTGAAGATCATAAGATCGCCGTTTAATTGTTTTCATTAGGAAGAGGAGAAATTGAGGTACTCTTAGTAGAAGGAATGTTTAGATACGACATGAAGGAAGAGTTGAATTTGAGGTACTCTTACTTTTTTGTGTACTGTCATAAAATGGCATTTTGGCCTAACCGATCCACATTTCGTTTGATTTGTGCATTGTTTGCAGATTTCCCGTGACATGTCGTCAACAAGTTGTAGCTTGTGACAATTGTGAAAGATGGCAACACCGCACATTCGATACAAGTAATTAATTTCCTTTCTATAAATTTCATTAATTTCCTTTATATATATACGTCCCGTTGTACTTAGCGATTTTATTTCAATATTAATTTCCTTTATATATATATATATATATGTCCCGTTGTACTTAGCGATTTATTTCATTATTAATTTCCTTTATATATATACGTCCCGTTGTACTACGCGATAAACTATTTTTTGTTAGGAATTTCCTTGGCGGACTATCGCCTTGCAGTGAGGACATCGTCCGACATTCACTTCACTTGTCATCAGTGTGCCCCTGATATCACCCCCATCGATTCCGAGACCGACATCACAGACTTCACCGACCAGCTCCAGATTACCAACTTTAATATCCTTGATGATTCCTTTGACATGTCCGATCGGGAGAGACCGGAGGAAGCAACGGAGCCGCAAGAGAAGTAAGTTAAAAACATAATTAAGTTCAATTCAACAATAAATTCATTAATAATGAAAATACATTTTGAATGATGTTGTTATATGCTTTCTTTACGATATTGTGCTCACATCGAATGATCCAAATGACTTATCACATTTTTTTAAATTTAATTTTATAACCTTTTTAAACAATTTCATAAATACAATTTTGCTTAATAGGTCATTTGATGCAGAGGACAGCATTCTAGACGACCAGCCCACCACATACCAGGTACTTGCCAAAGGAACCACCCGCGGGAAGCCTCTACTGGTGTCAAGTGATTGGTATACATATAGAGTAAAGGTAAGAGTCAATAGGTGTTCATATCATCATGATTACTTATGTTAATTTTTCACGCATGTGAACTTTATTTCATCATGTAATATACATTGTACATCATACATGTACATGCAGTATTTTAAAGAAGCCATTTAATTTATTGTTCCTTTATTTATAAACACAAATTTAACAATATATATGGGTTTTCAGAAGACCAACAAGTCGACGACCATATGGACTTGCAGCATTAGATCAAAGACTATTCATTGTTATGCCACCATTGTTGCAAAGGGCACCCAGTTCAACCGAGGACCACAAGAACATGTTCACCCACCGGAGCCCAGGAAAACAGCAAAGGCTAAGGTTACACATGTGTTTGTGTTGATGTCTCGTCGGCGGAAGTCAGACTACGTTCGGGTATGTAATAGCCTGTGTATTAGAATTAAATGATGTGTTAATCTGACAAATATATAAATGTACCCATTATTTTAACAGGAACGAATTAACAAAGTAGTGGTAAAGTTAATAAAAACAAGATGCCTATAGGCCTAAGCGCTCACCTGCTGTGATTATAGCCCCATATCATTTTTTCCATCCCCCTACGAACCAACTAGAGGCTGATAGCTGGTGGGCAGTATATTACCAAGGGTCTTTCTCAAAGAAGATGGGAAGACAGCCATTTTTCATCGACTCCGAGGAAAATAGTGATATGAACATTTAAAAGGGTACCCAGAGATCAGAGGATATGGTATGTGGTCAGTAAAAGCTGAATACTTAGTACTTGTATTGAAAATGTGATTTGGTGCGCGATCTTATACGTCAAATCGCTTCTCATCTCGGACGCCACTGCGCGTGCATGATTCTCGTGCGAACTTGTATGCATTGCTCTATGAATGTGCCTACTCCAGTCACTGTTTTCCCTTTATTTTGACTTAATTTTGCTGCTTCATATATGTCAACGTACTGTCTGTATAGATGTCCCAATCTACCTGTTCTGCTTATCAGCGAGACAAGCGAAATCGCGAAGTTCATTCATCTTCATCCAACTCGTCCGAGTCCCAGGAGAATAAAAAATACAAACTCAAGTGACGATACACTTCCCTGTGTTTTCTCGCCCATTCCTACGACCATGTCGCATATAAATCAACAAACTGCTATTAGTGGTCAGTACGTACCCCAGGGCCAGTTGATTTACACTAGCCCTCCGTTCCAGCCAATATACCCCCAGGGACAGCTACATGTACAGGGAAATGGCGGTACCGGTTTTAGGCTATGTGATGACGATATAGACCGTGTGGTTAATGCTGTAAAAGCTTCCATTCGCGACGAGATCAATGTTATTGTCGAAGCTTTGGTGAATCAACAGTTGGAGCCCCTTAAAATGCGTGTGGAGTCGCTAGAGTCCGAAAATCGAAACCTACGACTGGCTATAGATGATGTTGAGCAGTACGGCCGTAGATCGCTGGTTCGCTTCTCAGGGTTCCGGGAGGATAATCCACGGTTATGAAAGCTGTTGAAGCTGACCTAAGTCCCGCCGATGTTGAGAGATCACATCGTGTGGGCAAGCCCAGTCAGCAAAACGGTAGCTCCCCCAGACCTAGACAGATTATAGTGCGCCTGAAATCGGTAGATGCTAAATTTCGGCTACTGAAATCGTCAAAGCTGTTTCGGAACTGTCCAAAACCTGTAAAACATAATTACAAAGATGGCGATCATGGCAGCCATCTTGAATTTTATTTTCACTTAATGAATACAAATATCTAGTCAGGACCTTCTAACTAATCATTCAATGCGAATTTCAACATTCTCGGTTAAAAAAAGTTAACGGACGACGCACGACAGACGCCGGATGATACCCCATAGCAAAAGCTCACCTGAGCCTGCCTTCGGCTCAGGTGAGCTAAAAATGGACAGGTTATTGTGTAAACTTAGTACTTTTGGAAACAGTCCCTTTAAAGTTATTCATTATTTACAGGTTTTGACGGCTATCAGAGATAGATTGGGTGACTGCCAGGTTGAACAATGTATGCTCGACTTTGAGCAAGGTAAGAAAAACTATCAAATTTATTGAATGAAATGCTGTGATTTTTATTTAGGATCATCATTGAAATGATAACTGGTAACAATATAACTACCTGCTTGCAATTATGCTAGGATTCATTTTATAACAAACTATGCATTAACAACACATTTTTATGTTACAGCTGCTTGGCAGTCCATTAGAGAGGTTTTTCCTGGTGTGAATCTTCGCGGCTGCATTTTTCATCTGACACAAGAATTGTGGCGACACATCCAGGAACTTAGACTGTCACGCACATACAGAGAAAGGGAGCCACCCACAACTTCATCCGGATGATCCTGGCCTTACCATTTCTGCCACCTCATCAGATCCGCCCCACATTTGATGCTTTCAGAGGACGTTGCCCTGCAGAGCCTGGTCACCCTCTTAGCCAGTTCGTAGAGTACGTGAGGAGCCAGTGGATTGACTCTGCCACTTTCCCGCCGACAACTTGGTCAGCCTTTGAATCATCGGTCCGAACCAACAATGATGTTGAAGGTAATTATAATTCATAATAGCGATAATCAATATAATCCTGTCAATCAACATGTTAAACTGTAAGAGCTATAATTACATTTCTAATTACATGTACCTAAACTTGATGGTATCAAAAAAAAAAGAAAATTATGAATGAACATTGTGCTATTTCAGAGAATGTACTCACTATATTTTCTTCTAAATTTTAGGCTTGCAGAACCGATTGAACAGGAAGACAGACAACCACCCAGATATGTATGTCCTGATTCCACTAATCCAGAAGAAAGCCGCAGCAGTGGAGGCCCAGATCGTGTCAGAGGACATCGAGTGTGATAACAGACGGGCATACACTGCTATTGAGAAGAAGCTGAGTGATGCCACAGAGAAGTACATGAACAACACATTGTCAACAACAGGCTTTCTAAAGGCGTTGGCAGCAGTTTATGTTTGTGGTAGGGACATGTAGGTAGAACTTTGTGAGAACTACTTATTGAACTGTATATAATCCTATACAAGAACAATATTGCTGTTTGAAGATGTAAGAATAACTATTTCTGTGTGAAAATGCAAAATGTGTGAAAATGCAAAATGTAAGAATTACTTATCTGATAGCAATTTTAACTTAATGAAGTGCTGTGAGAAAATGTACGAATTATTAGTGCTGTGTGAAAATGAAAATGTAAGAATTACTATAGTGCTTTATGAAAATGTAGGAATTAATTGTGAGAAAGGAATTGTTATACTTAATGTGGTGCCGTATGAAAAAAAGTTATAATTACTTATCTGGTAAGAAATATGTTTGTTCCGGAACCATATACCGGTTATTTTTTTATTAGCGTATTTCTTACTTGCTATAGGAGTTATCGTTCCTCTTGGAACTCTTTTGTGTTTCTCGGTAAATTTATACTTCATTCGTACATATTGTAATGATAATGTATTGTATAGTCTATCAGGTTTGATCCGGATATTAGTATTCCCCTGAGTAACCCGGATGTCGCCGCCATATGTGAAACACATGTAACTCGAAGTTAATACAAGAAATGACACTTTATTACTTATATGAATAGTTCATTATCTTTACATGGTGTCAGAAGAAATCCGGAGATCCACACAACCATAAGAAACCATGGATCATAAACTGCCAGCGCCTAAAAACCTCGTGTTGGACGGCAATGTTGCGGAAAACTGGAGACGTTGGTTACAACACTACAGGCTATTCATGAGTGCAACGGCGGGAGATGAACTTGAGGAGCCAAAACAATGTGCTACATTTCTGACATTAGCGGGTGAGTCAGCAATTGAAATATATAACACATTTTCCTTCGCTGCAGAAGAAAAAGATAAGATTGATCCGTTGATAGAAAAATTTAGAGACTATTGCACACCGAAGAAAAACGTAACTTATGAAAGACACGTGTTTCAAAAGAGAAACCAGAAACCAGATGAAACATTTGATCAATATCTAACTGATCTCAGAATTTTGTGTAAAGACTGTGAATACGGAAATCTGAAAGAGGGTATCTTGAAAGATAAGATTGTAGAAGGAATAAAGAATGATACACTGAGGGCTAGATTACTGAGAGAACGTAACCTACAGAAGTGTATTGATATGTGTAAAGCAGCCGAATCGACAGAGAAACACATGAAAACCTTGCCGAAAATATGCTTCAAACAGGGGTAGGAGTAAATACAGGAACACAGGAGGCCGAGGACGTGGATTGTCATCACACAGAGAGAAATCCCAACCTGCTACTCAGTCAACTTGTTCGTATTGTGCTACAACACATCCAAGAGGAGCTTGTCCTGCAAAAGGAAGGACATGTCGCGCATGCGGTAAGCTAAATCATTTCGCGAAAGCTTGTTTTTCTACGAAAACTCCTAAACCGAGCTCGAGAAACAAAAAGGTAATGAGTGTCGAGGAACATGAACTGTTTATTGACTCTGTAGATTCTAAACATACCCAAGAGTCGCGGATGGCACCATTACAGGTCAATGGTAACATCATACCATTAAAGCTAGATACCGGTGCTGATGTAAATGTTTTACCTATGATCGAGTTTGAGAAGCTACCTAGTAGACCAAGATTACACAAGTCTGATGTAAGGTTAAAGGCGTACAACGCAGGAGCTATTCCAATAGCTGGTCAAGTTATTCTTACTATATCACACAAGGGACATGACTACAAAACTATGTTCATAGTAAGCCCAGAAAATGTGAAACCAATTCTTGGCAGAAAAAGTTGTGAAACCTTAGGACTTATTAAACTGGTCTTGGCTGTAGAACAGGAACACAAAAACATAGAACCACTTGACAAATCAACAGTTGAAACAGAGTACTCAGATCTGTTTACTGGCTTAGGCTGTTTACCGGACAAAGTGAAAATAGAACTGAAGTCTGATGCGGAACCTGTGGTAGAGGCGTGTAGGAAAATACCGTTCGCGTTACACGACCAGTTGAAGGTGGAGCTGGATTATATGGAGAAAATGAATGTGATTCAGAAAATAGAGAAACCAGTTGAGTGGGTCAACTCTCTAGTAGTCGTACACAAACCCAATGGGAAATTGCGTGTCTGTTTAGATCCCAGGAATTTAAATAAGTTTATCAAACGTGAACACTATAAACTCCCAACTAGGGAAGAGATAATGTCCAGATTTGAAGGAGCAACCATTTTCTCAAAACTTGATGCTGCAAGTGGATTTTGGCAAATCCAGTTGGAGGATGAAAGTGCAGATTTATGTACATTGATCACCCCATTCGGAAGGTATCGGTTCAATAGGCTTCCCTTTGGAATCAGCAGCGCGCCCGAGATATACCATCGGATTATACACAACCTATTTGATCATATACCAGGAGTTGACACTTCCATGGATGACATCATCATATGGGGAAAGAACAGACAGGAACATGATGAACGTGTTCGGGCTGTGCTTCAAAAAGCTAGAAACTCAAATCTAAAGTTGAACAAGGAGAAATGTGAAATAGGCGTCAACAGCTTAACATTCCTTGGAGACACAATCACCTCAGAAGGGGTTAAGCCAGATCCGCGTAAAGTTGAAGCAATTGTTGACATGGAGAGACCTACAAACAGGAAAGAGCTACAAATATTTCTTGGCATGGTGAATTATCTTGCAAGATTCATCAAAGACTTGTCGAGGAGAACAGAACCTCTGTTGGAAAAGAATGTATGGCAATGGAATCCTGAACAGGAGACAGCTTTCAACAAACTCAAAGATCTAATCTCGCAGGAACCAATCCTAAAATTCTATGATCCAGATCGTGAAATCAGGATATCATGTGACGCATCACAGCTGGGATTAGGAGCCGTACTCCTACAAAAACATGGCAATGACTGGCGTCCAGTAGCCTACGCATCCAGATCAGTTACTGATTGTGAAAGCAGATATGCCAACATTGAGCGAGAAACACTCGGATTGACTTTAGTAAATCGTACAATGATTGTCCCCCCAGGATACAGAGACTGAAGCTTAGATTACAGAAGTATGACTTCACATTATTTCACACGCCAGGAAAACTAATGTACATGGCAGATACATTATCCAGAGCACCTGTACAAAGGGAGATAACTCTAACTCGCTTGATGATGAAGTTGAGATATTTGTGAATGCAGTGTACGAGTCCTTGCCAGTGTCAGGAGTTAGACGAGAGGAGCTCGTAGAATCTACTCAGTCAGATGAAACCTTAAGGAAATTGTCTGAAGTTATCACTGCTGGTTGGCCAGAAACACAACATGAATGTCCGTCTGAACTGAAACCGTATTGGACATTTCGTGAGGAACTATCGGTCATTAATGGCTTGATCTTGAAAGGATCACGCATTGTTGTACCTAATGACATGCGTACTGCTATGCTTAAGAAGATTCATCATGGTCACTTGGGTCGCGAGAGGTGTAAAAACCGCGCCAGGCAAGTTAGTAGTGATGTTTTACAGGCGCCACATCCTCCCATCCTCGGAGGATTTGACTTTGACCGGGTCATATGGCCAAAGGTCAGATGATGCAATAGCCTGGAATGTGTAGCCTTAGGCTATAATCCTCCTTTACCTATGTAGGAGGATTATAGCCTAAGGGGAGGACCACCCCCAGAACGGTATGATCAAAATGCGCCATAGGTCAAATCCTCTTGATGGAATTTGATAAATCGCGGTCAGAAAGGGAGGAGTTAATTGATATCAACCTATACACAGTACCTATATTTAGAAAATGTCGCGCAAGTCAAGTCTGGAATGTGTAACGTCACAAGTTACCTTAAAGTAATGGAGGAGCGAAGTCCTTAGGCTACGTATGCTTGGAATGTAGGATGCAAACCAGTGCTTAATTCCCCCCATAACCCCAACCTATACTCGTAGATGATGCAATGAGGAAAGTAAACCTTGTACGGTCCAAGAATGTATGTCTGTCTAGAAAAGTGAAGGGGGGATCTTTTTAAATAAACAAGTCACAACATGTAATGGGTATGTGTAGCAGCAACAGTGGGGAAGGAACGGCCAATAACCAGTACTCTAACGATACACAGTCTACAAAGCATCAATCACAGTAGGTTAGAACGTTCGACTATTAACCTGAAGGTCTAGGGTTCAATTTTCCCTATTAACCTTTTTTTATATAAAAATTCACTTCAATAAGAAAATTATGCTTCATTTTAAGTTGTCAAGTACATTAGAGAAAAAATTAAAAGGTAACACACTTAAGCAGCACCAGTCACCCTCTAGACATTACCTGTCAAGGTAACAAATGACTGTACCACATCCAATCATTTGCATCAATACCTTTGGTCACAACAGTGTGAAAAAATGATAACCATCCTGCCACGGGCTATGTCCGATCTGATTTCAGAATCCACCTTGACCAGCTAAAGACTAAATTATAATCTTGATTAACATCAAAGAGTATGAACAGAGACAACAACACAATACTTCTATTCATAATGTTTTATTTTCTACAACCCATAGCATATTTTAACATTTATTAAGTATTTGTAAAACTTTTAGCAGATGAAACACAGTACTTTGAAAAAATACATCAATAACGCAACATCATTCTTCATCTTATCCATGAGGTATTTCACATGTATATAAAACCTGAAACATCCATAGGATGAAAAACTTTAGGCAAAACTGAACAGACCAGCACCTGTTTAACAACTGTATAGTTGAGTATTTGCATACAACATCATGCTTCATCTTATCCATGAGGTATTTCACATGTATATAAAACCTAAAACATCTATAGTATAGTTGAGTATTTGTATATGTTAGACAGAGAACTATAAACATTTTTAAACCATAAAACTTGTAAACACACATATATCAAACAACCTATACAACATTTACTTAAAAGTAAACATTTCAAAGAGTATTTAGTTAAAGATGCAACTTACTAGTAACATGTATCAACATTAAGTTATTACATTTTACTGCAAACACGGCTTTGACACATAAAATACTTAGATATTGGCACAGTCTTAAGATTTCAACAATTATCAAACATATTGAATGATATAAACTGTAAAATGGCTTTAACATAAAAATACTTCGATATTGGCACAGTCTTAAGATTTCAACAGTTATTAAACATATTGAATGGCATAAACTGTAAACATGACTTTAACATAAAAATACTGGCACAGTTTTAGTATTTCAACAATTACAATTGAGGTAAATTGTAAACATCAATTTGAAGTTTTTAATATTAAAGGAATGCAAAAGGTTTTGCCTAGGTAATTGTAAGGATTTCAACAATAACAAAAATATCTTTGATGGTTATGATATGAGAAATATTGCATGCATAGCTTTGAAACAATTATTTACACAAAGTTACAAAAGTATCAACAAAAACAATTAACAAATGTAAGGAATGTCATCTGATATGTGTATACAGCTTTAGAATCTGTAAATATTTGAATATAGAAACCATATAGATTTTTCTTTCAAATTATAGTTTTAACAAAGTATAATCAAATCTAAACAAATATATATTCACTTCCTTTATATAGGGAATATTTGCAAAATATACATTTATTACAGTTTTAGATGGAAAGGGTTTTTATTAGAATATTCACATTCAGACTACAAAAGATGTCAGAGATAAAAATGTACTCATTGCCAGAAGCACAACTGATATACCACCTTTGAAACATCAGTTTAATTGATGTAAAATTTAGTTTACATGATTTTTAAAAGCTGTTTTTTTTTTCTCAGACTGTTGGGCTCATCATTTCAATTTTGCTGGATTTTTTCCCTTACATTCTCATTTCTAACTATTGCACACTCCATACTCCAATATATACTATGCGCATCATCCTGCACTTTATGCCAAATTATACACGCACTCACATACGCCCACATAGGATTACGCACACACACACGGTATCATGCACACGCACAACACATTCACCTATACAGTCCACACCTGCTCAATCAACAATCTCAGTCACACACAGAGAACGTGCACGCATACAAAATATATTCACACAATATGCATTTTACATACTAACCCGAACCAACAATCTCAGCCACACACAGAGGACGCGCACGCATATAAAACATATTCACACAATATGCACTTTACATATTAACCCGCTTCCAAAAATAACCACACGTACAATACACATACAAACAAATACACAAAGGCACATGCTACATACTCAATTGCATTCATATATATTGTTCACATGCATTTTGTAATTTACCATAATGTTATTTATTATAGGTGCATAGCACCAAGAGCCTCCAGGGTTATCATCATAGCACTTTTTTCTTTATCTTATTTTTTTATTTACTTTAATTCTTTTAATGATAATTTATACATTTATTTGTGTATTACTTGCATTCATTCATTCATTCATTCATTCATTCATTTATTCTATAGTTCAATTGTTGTTTCTATAATAAAGCATTTAAAACATTCTGAACATAGTTTATCGTCACTATTTTCTTTTTCTTCGATTTAATGTACATTTCTAAATTACTTACTAATAATGCTTTTACCTTTTCAAAGATGGAAGCGTCAGTCAATATATTTCTATTGTATTTTATATCGTTTCGACATTTCCAAATAGTCCATTTGTATGCAATTAAAGCAGTATTAAGGAGTATAGACAGATTATTATTCTCTTCGTATCCCAAAATTACAATTTCTACCGTTAACATTTCTTCTCTAAATTCTGGGATATGTTTTAATATTTGTGATGAACACATGTTCAGAATATTTTTTACAGTGTTACATTCATAAAAAAGGTGTACAATATCTTCGATATGTGTTTTACAGAAATGGCATTTGCCATTTGAAGGACTAAACATGCTAATTTTTGATTCAGTGTAAAGTACATTGTGGACAAATTTCCATTGAAACTCTTTCATTTGCATCGTAATAATAGTATTTGTGATATTTTGCCATAATAACTCCCAATTAAATTGTTTTTCAAATTCAAATTCCCATTTATCTTTACATCTTGGAATTTCGTCGGCTTTTATTTTACTTGTAATCATTTTTGGTTTAAGGTTTTTACATGCTATTGGCTTCCCATCTTTTCCAATTATATCTAGATTAGTGTCTATTATAGGATATACACATTCTATCACTCTAGTATCATTTCTTTTCAATATATTTAACCATTCTATGGGGAAAGCAATTTTGAATTTTGCCAATTCTGATATACAGTTTCTTTTATCTGTTAACATATTAAAAATTTCAAGATCGCCTTTAAAATTATTTCTACGCTCGTCCCATAAATCTTTGATTGCAAAAATGTTACTCTTTAGAAAGGAATTGAAAAATATAGCCTTCCTTTTGTACTGAATGAAATGATTTCCAAATATAGGCTGTTCTAAAATTCTAAAAAGGCTGTTTAAACACCTTATTTGTATTGTTTAAAAAAAATCCCATAACTAAGTAATATATAAAACTTAATATCTAATTCTATAAAACATCTATCGACACATGCTTGAAATCATTTGACAGATAAACAACTTGATAGCCTCAGGTAATGATAGATTATCAGTTTAAAAAGTTATGTAACTTCACAAAGGGCCATATTTGATAAAAGGATATAGAATCAGATTTTCCAACATTCTCTCTATAGACATCAGAAAGGACACAAACATGGAAATGTACTATGCTATTGGTTTGTTTTCAGGAATGATAGGTTTGTTTTCAGGAATGCTAGTTATCCTTATAGAACTAGCAAAATTGAAAGTGGTAGTAGAAAACTTAAGTGTGACTGTAGAACATTTGAGTAAATGTATCAATGAAAAAGAAGGAATCATAGAATGTGTGGAAGAAATTTTAGAAACTATGACGGGAGTGAACCATACAAGTCAACTTATTAAAGACATTATGGAAAAAAAGACACAAGGTAAGAGAACTGAACTTTTTTTGTAAATCTTGTAGCCTCTAACATACCAACTTTCATAAACATCTCAATTGGAATGTTGATTACAAAATCAAAACATTTCACATTAAAAATGGAAGGCTATACAAGTCATAATATATACTGAAACGAAAAAGAAACGCAACTTCAAATTGTAGGTTTAATAAAATAATACTTGTGAGCATTATGTTTAAATTTCATATGTAATAGTTAATATTGAATATTGATGTAACATCCTTTAAATGTTTAGAGATTTTTAAGAACAGGTCACTTTGCTAGAAGGTCATGATTGGTAGTACCCTACGTGAATCCAAGTTGAAATGGCAGCAGTTTTGAAACCGTGCCCTAATATCGTGTGTGTCCTCCTCGAACAGTTATCACATCTCTAATTCTTTGTTGCATTGAGTTCATCAGGGCATTGACTTTCCGTATTGGAATGTTATTCCATTCTTGGACGAGTGCATTTGCTAACTGAGGGAGGGTATTTGGGGGGTTACGGCGATTTCGAATTCTTCTGTCTAATTCATCCCACAAATGCTCGATTGGGGACAGGTCGGGGCTATATGGAGGCCAATCTATAGGAACAATGTTCTGTGTCGCAAGAAAGTCTCTACAGACTCTTGCAACGTGTGGTCTCGCGTTATCTTGCTGAAAGGTTAGATGATGCTGCCTAACAAACGGCACAACATGGGGCCTAAGGATCTCATCCCGATAGCGTACGGCCGTTAAATTCCCATTGACTATCACCAAAGGCGTCTTCAAACCATGGGAGATTCCCGCCCAAACCATAACTGATCCACCCCCAAATCGGTCGTGTTCCAAAACACAGGCGTCAGCAAAACGTTCGCCTCGACGCCGGTACACACGTTGACGGCCATCTGCTCGAAATAACGTGAATCGAGATTCATCGGTGAAGAGCATAGACCTCCAACGTCTCATAGGAAAACGTCTGGGCATATGTGCCGTTGCCCATTGCATACGACGTGCTCGACGTTGCGGTGTTAGTGGTAAACCAACGTACTGTCGCCTTGCACGCAAATTAGCCTCACGCAGTCTGTTGATCACTGTTTGGGGATGAATTCGACGGTTATGATTACCAATCGTATTCCTTGCCGTTTCAGCGGCCGTTAATCTCCTGTTACGCAGGTGTGCCAACCTAAGAACCCGGTCTTGACGTCGCGACGTTACGCGTGGACGTCCTGATCTCGGCTGGTCATCGACTCTTCCTGTTGCGTTAAGACGTGAAACTAATCGACTAATAGTCGATTTGTGAACTCTGAATTGTCGAGCGACGTGAAGTTGCGTGTTCCCTGCCAGAAGCATCGCTATAGCACGTCCTCTATCAACCTTTGATAACCGTGGCATAATTGTAAAAGGAATTATTGTTTGCAAAAGTATTGGCGATGATGTGGCTCAATGTTAGTGATGAATTGATACTGGTTTGAATGAAAAAAGAACGCATATGTTTGTACAGGCACGGTTTTTGATGTTTTTACCGCGCCGGAAGTGCATAGGTCTCTAGTCACACTTGGGTGATTTTGAAGATTGGTATGGGTGTTAGGCAGGGTGCATGTTTATTTCCGCGATTTTTATACAGATATGTATATTTAATACAAAATTAATCACAATTTTCCATGTTGCGTTTCTTTTTCGTTTCAGTATATATCAATTAATTTTTTTATATACATTTGAAGAGAAAAAGTCCAGAAGACGTTTAAGGACCAGACAGTACACTTCAGGTAAGGGTTATTCAACTATTTCTAAAGGTTTAACTTGAAGTAATTAAATGCATAAACATTTTATGACATATGTATAATGAGGTAGGATAATGTGTTCAATTTAAACCCTCTAAAACTAGTTTAAACAATTTTTATTTAGTTCATTTAAAAAAAATCATTCTAAACAAATGTTTTTTAAAGTATAAACTATCTAAAAAGATGATTTGAAAATTCTGCTTTCTTTTACAACAGATTCTGATAGTGATACAGATTTAATACTCCTAAGGAGGCCATACCCATCAACAACAATTAAGTTGAGGAAAGCTGGATACATAAATCAGTTTAGGGTAGAAATTCACACCTCAGGTTGGTTTATTTTTTTTTTACCTCAAACATATTCCAATATTACAATTCCTTTAATACCTTAAGCAATGTTAATTACTAAATTACAAGAACACATTAATACAATATTTCAATAGAAGAGCCATTATGATATTAACATTAATATCTTTTCGTTTGAGGTAGGATAATGTGTTAAATTTAAACCCTCTAAAACTTTTTAAACAATTTTTATTTAGTTCATTTAAAAAAATCATTCTAAACAAATGTTTTTTTAAAGTATAAACTATCTAAAAAGATGATTTGAAAATTCTGCTTTCTTTTACAACAGATTCTGATAGTGAGACAGATTTAATACTCCTAAGGAGGCCATACCCATCAACAACAATTAAGTTGAGGAAAGCTGGATACATAAATCAGTTTAGGGTAGAAACTCACACCTCAGGTTGGTTTATTTTTTTTTAACTCATGATATTCCAATATTACAATTCCTTTAATACCTTAAGAGATGTTAATTACTAAATTACAAGAACACATTAATGCAATATTTCAATAGAAGAGCCATTATGATATTAACATTAATATCTTTTCATATGAGGTAGGATAATGTGTTAAATTTAAACCCTCTAAAACTATCTATTTAAGACAGTGACAGGGAACAAAAATTGAATAAGTATAAACTATCTAAAACAATCAAAAAGATGAAATACTATTCTCTTTTACAATAGATTCTGATACGATGCCGCCTCTGGAGCCTATAGGAGGACTATAACATATTGTCAATAACACCATAACAAGAGATCCCAGAGGGATCTTGGCGCCCACCATTGAATGATCTTCATAGGTTCCATGTCAGATTGATCTTTTCTCTACTTTTCCCTTCATTTTACTAATCTGTGCAAATTGAGACATCCCTCCAGTACTTTTCAAACAAGGGAATCCTAACTATATAAGAAATTTGAGATTTAACGATAATGGCTGTTTGTTTGCCAGGTTGTTTTCCGGACAGACTGGTCCAAACATGCAATACAAGTGAACAAGGGGAACCTACTTATGAAATTTGAGAAAGATCCATTCAGTGCTTTGAGAAATAGAGATAACAAACTTCAATTGTCAAAATCCAAGATGGCGGTCTATCGGCCATATTGTTTTCCAATTTATCTCAAAATGCAATAAGCATAACGAGGCATTAAGGGGAACCTCCATATGAAATTTGAGAAAGATCCCTTCAGTACTTTCTCAGAAATAGCGATAACAAACTTCAATAGTCAAAATCCAAGATGGCTGCCTGTCGGCCATGTTGTTTTCAGATTGGTTTCAAAACGCAATATGCATAACTAGGCACCAAGGGAAACTTACATATGAAATTTCAGAAAGATCCATTCAGTACTTTCTCAGAAATAGTGATAACAAATTTCAATTGTCAAAATCCAAGATGGCTCCCTGTCGGCCATGTTGTTTTCTGATTGGTCTCAAAACGCAATATGCATAACTAGGCACCAAGGGAAACCTACATATGAAATTTCAGAAAGACCCCTTCAGTACTTTCTCAGAAATAGTGATAACAAACTTCAATTGTCAAAATCCAAGATGGCTGCCTGTCGGCCATGTTGTTTCCAGATTGGTCTCAAATCGCAATATGCATAACTAGGCACCAAGGGAAACTTACATATAAAATTTGAGAAAGATCCATTCAGTACTTTCTCAGAAATAGTGATAACAAACTTCAATTGTCAAAATCCAAGATGGCTGCCTGTCGGCCATGTTGTTTTCAGATTGGTCTCAAATCGCAATATGCATAACTAGGCACCAAGGGAAATCTACATATGAAATTTCAGAAAGATCCCTTTAGTACATTCTCAGAAATAGCGGTAACAAACTTCAATTGTCAAAATCCAAGATGGCTGCCTGTCGGCCATGTTGCTTTTGGATTGGTCTCAAAATGCAATATGCATAACTAGGCACCAAGGGAAACCTACATATGAAATTTCAGAAAGATCCATTCAGTACTTTCTCAGAAATAGTGGTAACAAACATCAATTGTCAAAATCCAAGATGGCTGCCTGTCGGCCATGTTGTTATCCGATTGGTCTCAAAACGCAATATGCATAACTAGGCACCAAGGGGAACCTTCATATGAAATTTCAGAAAGATCCATTCAGTACTTTCTCAGAAATAGTGATAACAAACATCAATTGTCAAAATCCAAGATGGCTGCCTGTCGGCCATGTTGTTTTCAGATTGGTCTCAAATCGCAATATGCATAACTAGGCACCAAGGGAAATCTACATATGAAATTTCAGAAAGATCCCTTTAGTACATTCTCAGAAATAGCGGTAACAAACTTCAATTGTCAAAATCCAAGATGGCTGCCTGTCGGCCATGTTGCTTTTGGATTGGTCTCAAAATGCAATATGCATAACTAGGCACCAAGGGGAACCTACATATGAAATTTGAGAAAGATCCCTTTAGTACTTTCTCAAAAATAGAGATAACAAACTTCATTTGTCAAAATCCAAGATGGCTGCCTGTCGGCCATTTTGTTTTCCGATTGGTCTCAAAATGCAATATGCATAACTAGGCACCAAGGGGAACCTACATATGAAATTTGAGAAAGATCCTTTCAGTACTTTCTGAGAAATAGCGATAACAAGAATTGTTTACGGACGGAGGGACGGACGGACGGACGGACGGAGGGACGGAGGGACGGACCACGGACCACGGACGCAGGGTTCGATTGGTACGATTTTGTTTTTCACCCTTTTCACTAAAATATATCATTTTAACTATAAAAAAAATAACATGATGATTTTGGTAACTATTTTAAATAGATTTTTTTTTCTTTCAGGATAACAACAAAGCCTCGCCTCAATTCCAGGAACTGAAATAAAATTTTAATTTTAACGAAATTTTGGTTTTCTGTGACTAGTTGTCATATAAGTGCTGAAGTCAAACAGAGCCGGAACTGGTACTCTTCTCTAGAGTTCCTCTTCCGGCTCATCTAATGCTTGTGGGTCTAATGCTTGTGGGTCTAATTCTTGTAGGGTCTCTGTATGACTATCGTTAGCTGTCTGTTGTTCTGCCAAATTGTCGGTTTGTTGCAGATCAGGTGTCGATTCCAGTGATCCCATTTCCAGATCATGTACAGTCTCTGAAAGTTTGAAAGGGAATATTATAAACAAAGCATTCACATTCCCCTTTTTTTCCAATTTAAATTTTGAGATAGGATATAAAATTTTTAACATTATACCTTATTGTCTCGGCCTTAGATTATATCGACACCTCCTAGGTCTTAAATTATAAACCCTAGCCGGTCTTTCCTCTGACTCCCTATTTGCAGGTCCTCTATTCTGTCTATCTATCACTGGTCGATGCCTGTTAACCCGCCTCAGATGGTTAAAGCTTATAACGATGACAACCAATGTAATATCTGAAAAATTGAGGAAAAAAAGAAATATATTTACCTTCCTTCTTTCTTCTCCATAAGCAACAGAGACAGATTATCCCAAGAAAGACTAAGATAGCAGCTAAAAGTAAAAAAAGGAGTTTATACTTTAAAAAACATTTGTTTAGAATGATTTTTTTAAAATGAACTAAATAAAAATTGTTTAAAAAGTTTTTTGACAATAGAAATTTAATCAGAATCGCATCGATGAAAAAATTAACACAAAATCTCAATTAGAACTTACAACATAGAATCCAGGGCCAGATGGATGCATCAACTATCTCCGACGCTGCTGTGGAAGTTGGCGAGGAAGCTGTTGTGGGAGGGGTTGACAGGGAGGCTGCTGTGGGGGAATCCTTGAGGAGGTCGTTGCGGAGGAGGTTGGAGAACTTTTCGAGGAGGTTGTTGTGGAGGGGGATGTCAAGGAGGCTGGAGGACTTTTTGGGGAGGTTGTTGTGGAGGAGGATGTCAAGGAGGTTGTTGAGATATGTTGTGACAAAAATTGTGTTATCTTAAATTTAAACAAGACAACTGTTATTTAGTTGAAATCTAGTATTTTATAGAACTGTATAAAATATTTCAAGATGAGATTGTTCAGCAAAATTGAGGAAAACATTTTCAAATATATATACAACCATCTAAACAGATGAAATTTCTTTTTGAAGATAATATATTCTAATTTGAAATGACGAAAATATCTTTATTTATTAATTCTAATGCTACCATTAGTATTAAAAAGTAATCAACTTTCACTAAAGGGATCTATTTTCTCGATAACATAGCGAATTGGACATAGGTCAAACTGACCCTACGGCATGTGTGACCATCTATATCAGATAAATGTTTACGCTGACTAAACACATGAAATGTTACCGCTAGCTATATTGTGAACTATGAACTCACCGCCCCCACTGACAAATGGCGGGAAAATTTTTGAGTGAAATTGTTACGGTAAGCAAACCTATCAAATAACAAAATAAGATGAACTAATACTTACACATATCCGCTCTTTATTTCTATCAACCAGAGCTATCGATCCTACATGGATTAATTGACAGTCAACTGGTCCAACTAGTTGGATAACGTGTAGTTCGTCCTGTGCTATTACGGTTAAACCGTAGCCCTCTTTCCACCTCAGCAGGATTAACTTGCGATGCGGCCATACCCTTGTCAGCTCAAATTTTGAATCCGCTTGGATCCCCTTCTTCAGACGGCATATATTACCGCTAATCTCACAGCTTCTAATGAGGTCTGATCCCTCAACGCTGACAAAAACCATACAGATAACGAAAAGTGACAGCTTCCCCATGTTTACCTTTTTTTGCACTGTTGCATTATGGGTTCTTATGTAAAGGTTACATAAAAGGGAAGCAACTCTAACAGAATTTGAAACATGTAATTTTACATCAGAGGTTATACTATTGACATTGATCGCTGGAATTATTGTTATAAACATAAATCTTCAGATGTATTGCTATTAACAATGCTTTTATTAATCTGGGATAATGTATAATTATTAAAACAACTAGAAAAGGTAAAAAATTATGAGAAAAAAATTCTAAACGGTGTAATATCCAGTCTATATCAAATTGGACAAATCAGTCAACCGTTAAGTTTATCACGATCAACATTCCGCATGTCCAGCAGCATATTTAAAATTTTAAATTCCTCATTGGGTCAACGGTTCATCCAATGAAAAGACGACAGATCACATCCTAACGGTTTCTTAAAACTAGCGCTCACTCCTAAACGGCGCACTTTCAACACATATTTTAGATTGGAAATACTACCTAGCTAGAAATACGATGGAAATGTATGGAAAGGTACAAATTGTTCTCAGCCAGAGAGGGTGGAAACTAGAATCAAAAGTGACACCTAAAGTAAAGGTAAATTGCTCTGTTTACTCAAATGTTAACATTTTTGCAGAATTTATTTTATATATTTCTTTCTCTTTTTTATCCTTATAACTTTATTATTATGCTTATAAATTTAGTTTATAAACTTATTTCTTAATCCTTATAACTTTATTTTATGCTTATAACTTGTTTTTTTTTATTTATATACTTATAGCACTATTTATCATTATTATGTATTTCTATAATTTTTATAAATTGTATACTTGCAAACATGACTACTTTGACTTATTAATATCTACATGTTTTAATTAAGGTTGCTGTAACGAAATTTACGGCCGGAAATGGCGAGAAGTATGTACATGTAAGCAGGAACGGGCAGACGTTAAGTTTGCATTACGGGGAGTTTTAAGAGTTGTGTCTCGTTAAGGAGGCTTTTGATGTTCAACTCCATCATTTAGACGAGGTAATGAAAAAAACACACACACACACACACACACACACACACACACACACACACACACACACACACACACACACACATCCTATCCAAACTAAAATGATATTTTGTTTGTGCTGATAATTTAATAAATACATTTCATCTTCAGCCTGTACCCATGCTCGAGTCTACAGCTACGTCGACGTCTGCCGATTCAACAACACTGCCAGCACCTAAACCTGCATCGCCGGTACCTATACCTACACCTGTGCAGCCACCAGCGCATCATGTACCTATAGGATACACACCTTTGCAGCTGACATCTGTGGAGGGAGTCCAGTACGATTATCCACATATAAACTTGGCGGAGAGAGGACCACCACCACCCTATCAAGCACCCCCGCGATACCGTCCATACAATACAAACAGGCAGTAAATGCTCAATTCTACCTATGCGGTATGTAATTTTTTTTAAAGGTTTAGATTGTTTTTCAAATTTATTTACATACTGCATAGATGTTTTCTGTTAAATGTATTGTTGATATACGAGGACGTATTGTCGATCATGATAGAGAGTATATACCCATTAGTTTATCTATGGTGAAGGTTTTATTTGGATGTCATATATATGACATGCATCCAAGATATATTTTAAAAATGATAATCAAAGCAATAAAAGTCAAATATCCCGAATATAGAAACGAAAATCTTTTTTATTTGGATACAATCATAAATTTAAAACGGGGAACAGTTTCTGGGAGGTTGAGCTGTCTCATTCATAGACATCCTATGTACGTCTTTGCCGAAGCAGTATTTTGTAAATATATTGAAGATTCTGAACATGTAATGAATATAATCAGCAGTAGAGATAATTAATGAAACAAAACACAAAATCGGGTTAGATGGGTTGTTTATTATGTACAAATATTGATATGTATTTCTCAAATTTCTATCTCTAAAATATGTGTTGAAATTGTGCTGACAAAGCTTATATTTCGACTTTTCGATAAGCACTATTATTTATTTGTAACATTAATTATAAAATCTTTCATAAAAATGTACAAAAGCTTATATTTCGACTTTTCGATAAGCACTATTATGTATTTTTAACATTAATTATAAAATCTTTCATAAAAATGTACAAAAGCTTGTATTTCGACAAACATGTAACATTTATTACAGATAGGAAAACTTATAAAATATACAATAAGTAAACTTGTAAAATATGCAATAAAAAGCTTGAATTTCAACATTTCGACAAGCTTATACATTGTATTAAAACTGTATACTCAATATATATCGTTTTTTATTTTGTAATGGCCGTGTGCCCACGTTTCACCATTTTGTCTGACGTAGCGTTTGTCGTCAAAACTACAAAGACCTGCTTTTCTGATGGTGTATACGTGTAAGTTGTGTCCATCACTTCTGATGGAATTCATGTCACACATAATGGTTTTAGATTCAAACAGACATTCTAGATACATGTCGTGGCGTAAGTCGTATGCTATGGTACTTCTATTGATACCCTTAGCTATTTGTTTTGATCTGTCGATGCTGTATGCGTAAGAATACATCTTAGGTCTCAGTCCGACAAACTCTTGTAAAATCTGCCCGCCTAACTCGTCTTTAAACTTTCCGGGTATCTTTTTGTTTGTAACGTCATAGATTGGGTGATCGTTGGGATAATTGGACAAATCGAACAGGTGTTTGTCTTCGTGTAATGTTTCGTACAAGTCTGAAATACCTGATATTTCATACATCAGACTGTCTGTGTCAGTCATGAGTAAGCGGATGTTCTGGTATTTAGATAGCATGTGGTTGTAATGGAAATTGTACATGATACATTTAGATATATCCAAAATACATTGACCTACGTACACGGGTTTGTTGAGTACTAATTTGATTTTACTGTTTTCTACCCCCACTAAATCCTCGTTGAATATTTTAAATCTTTGAAAAGATGGCTTTGCCACGTACTTGTTCATTTTTTTTCTGTGTGAGACAGTTTGATGTCGACTCTGTTGCGTACGTTCTCCATTGTTTTACCAAAGACTGAATTATTCATTAATTTAAAGAAATCTTTTCCGAAATCAGAGGATGTTTCCCGCCTCTTTTGACTGTTAAAATCGATATATTTCTTTAACCATGGATGTTGTCTAAACCCTAAAACTCTGTGAATCTTGGTTAGTTTCATTCCCAACTCCAAGTAAAGTTGCAAGTTTCTGTAATGGCATATATATTTCGTCTTGTTTTCTAGCGTGGGGACGAGTTTAGGAGTGCTAACACGCCCCCACAGTTTGTCGTTGCTATGTTTCGGACTAGGGTGTAATATCTTCCATAATTCTTTACTGTGCGGGGATAACATTTTGTCGGAAATGACTTTGGTTTCGGGAGCGAGCGGGTAGTCAGAATGAAGATTGTGTAGTTCTGAAGGGTATTCTAAATCTACTTCTAAGACGTAGCCTGTGTCACCATCCATAGGTATGTTTTTAACATCAAAATGTTCCGCATCATCGATCCACCGGAAATCGCCCATGGGTAACGACTCGGACATAGCCTTACCGTACAGATTGTTACAATCTGTATAAAGAATGTATTTGTTAGGTTGAGAGGAATCGTACGTTTCTGGAACGTAGGGATTGTTAGCCTTGGAGTATTTGTTTGATATCATGGACACACCACCCTTACCCCATTCTCAAAAAATAGGTACATGTCAGGATCTGTCAATAATTCTAAACTAACTCCAGTCATTTTGAGTGCAGCACTCCATGCAAGTCCGGGACTTGTAAAAAAATGAGCTGGGTCTAACTTGTAATAATTCATACACATGACTCTAAAATTTTCGAACACATCTGCTAGGAGTAGAACGTCCGTCTTTAAGTAAAGGTCGTGATATTCTCCCAAGTTTTGAATGTCTAATGTATTCCAAACCGTCTGCGCATGCTCATAATCTGCTTTACTGATGTTTGATTTACTTAGTTGGCTATAGAAAGCCGCCCTTGGCGGTAGACAGGTTTCGTCAAACTTGTCTGCATTGTTTACATACTCGTAAGGGTAAACTCCCTTTCTCAAAAGCAGATTAGCATGATCTTTAGTAAATTCACTAGAAAGATGTTTGAATGTTTCCAATCCCTCGCAAGCTAAATTGTTGACGAGTGATTCTAGACTTCGTGACATGAATTGAAACGAATCTATAAAGCGAAGATTCCCTAAACTGAATGAAATGTATTTCTCCATGTTATTGGGGATACACTTAATGTCTTGATCTTTAAATAAACCCACACTCTCGCAGAGGATGTGTCCGTCAAACCCTTTCAGGTTATGAAACACGATGGGAATAAAAGAAGGATACTGAAAATTGAGGTTACAATCCTGACAACTTGCCCCTCTAAATTCACCGGTCAAATGACAATAATCTCTGACTTTGACGGTTTTATCTGTAAAAGATTGACTACATATGTGACATTTCGTGCTACATTGAAACTCTCGCTCATTTTCTGGAGACATGTCTAAAGGTTCAACATGTTTTAAAATGTTTTTGATTTCTGTTTCTTCTTCTAGCATATGTTCCAGAAAAGTTTTACTCACGTTTGGGCCGCGATAGATGACGGGAGGTTTTGTATACTTTTCAGCTACACTGATTACTTGATAGCCAAACCCGCAGGGCTCAAATTTTGTATTGCGAGTTGTACTCGATTGTTTTGGATTGGGTAGGCATGTATCCATTCTCTGAGCGAAAGTTTCAAAATCAGCATAGATAACAAAAAGTACTTTTAGTTGTTTAGAATAGCCGTCAAACTCTAGTATGTTTTCACCGTCTTCTGGAAGTTCTGTATGTTGTGGATCATGTTTTGAGCAGTATTGTATGTGATTTTCTAAAAGGTCATTTCTGGTAAAGCCCTGAAGGCAATAATGACAAAAATAAGTCTTATGTTTTGTTGATTTCGTTCTAGCTAAAAATGTATCTAGGTTACTAATCAGGCAATAATGACTTTTCTCAGCTTGTTTTAAATACAACAAATTGATGTGGTGTCGTACTTGCCGTAATTTAGTAATGTACATGGGGAAAATGTCCTTATCCTCATATCCGAACACATTCACAGAAATGTTATTTTGTCTCTCAAACTTTTCCACTTGTGATATTGTCACAGGGTAATGAATTCCAGACATGTTTAGTTCTTTTTCGTGTGAAATGTAATGAGTCACTTGTTCCGGAACCTCATGATCGGGATGGAGGGATGCTAGGACAGACCATAAGAAGCACATTTCATCCATGTTGATGACGTTGATTATACCCGAATGTCGAAATGTAGCTGGAGTTGGTAAGTAGGAAGAACCACTCAAAGGTGAGTAGTTAACGGTGCTAATTTCTAATTTCACTATTCTTTTAAGTCTCCAATTGGATCCTTCTCTCAGATATTCTTGAAACGAAACAAACATTTTTTGGTAAGCTTCATTTAAATCATGTAACGAAAAGGTTTCATTTGGTAGATAAACATAGTTTTTACTTCGGAAATGGGGGTAGGATTGTTGTTTGTTCCCGTCTCTGTCCTCCTTTTCAAGTTCTACCTGTACACTGATATACCACTTGATGCCGTGCAAAGAATGACATCGTTCCGTGACATGTTGTATTACTTCCTCCTTGGTGTTACTGAAGAAAGTTAGTATATCAGCATCATCATCATTGGAAGGGTAAATGGATCTCACATTGGCCGATCCGTTCAAACTGCTTTCGTCCGAATACTGATGTGAAGTCGACGGCGAGATAGGCTCCACTATGGGTGAATACCTATCCGGTATGGGAGACTGTACGTGAGATGGTCCTGGTATTGGAGACTGTGTGTGAGAAGGTCTCGGTATGGGAGATCTTGCGGGCTCAGGTGAAGGAGTGGGTTTAGAAGTTGAAACATTTCCACCATTTTGATGCTTGTTCGCCATATGTCGATTTAAATTGTCTATTCTCGTAAATGAAGTGTTACACATTGAGCATGAGAATGGCCTTTCATGTGCTGTTAGATGTCTCTTAAAGTTCTGTAATCTTCTAATTCGCCTATTACAGATGTGGCATTGGTAACTTCCAGAGTCGTCCGGTCTTTGTCTTTTGGTAGGAGGATAATTTTCCTTATCTTCTCTAAGCGTTCGTTTTAATTCTTTCAGTTGTTCTGCCACGACATCGTCGGGGAAGTCTTGCAACAGCTGCTCTATGGACGGTAGTTTATCCATGGCGCTCGATTACACTATGAGGTAGCATCGTTGAGCGGTTTCATATATACACGGTAAGACAGAAAGAAAGTGTGACGTCACTAGTTATATATAGACATGACAATGGTCTATACCTTAAAAGATAACCACTTGCGCTTGACTGCCTTATGTAAATTATTCATAAAACGTGTCGGTGTCTCTTCTACAGCCAATTGCCCCCCTGTCTGTTTGTCTCCGTTTTTAGACTCATCCGATGCTTTTTCCTGTTCATGATATTTAACCTTGTCAGTACGTTTCTTCTGTTCATCTTTTTCTAATTTATCAGTATTAGTCTCGCTGGGTGGTTTGCTTTCCTTTTCTGTTTCACCGATTAATCTGTCATATTTAGCTTTTGTTACGAGGACGAGTTCTCTTGCCATCGTTGATAGTTATCGATGAATATCGGTAAAGTTTTAACTACAGCTTGTAATCTCCTTCTCCTCTCCCTAGGTCCTATATTTCTGGTTAACACTTTACGAATGGCACGTTTCTGTTTAGATACACTTTTTTTTTATCCTCGACCGACATAGGTACGTTGTCGATGACTGTGTTATAGATAATTTCTGTTAATAATTGTAATTGTTCTCTAGTCAGTATGTTTATGATGACGACTTGTTGATGTTGCGGTGCAGATGACAAAAAATCGAGAAAATATTTCATTTTTTAGGTTCGTAGACGATTGGATCCTCTCCTGGCAATATCCTAGTACGAAGTGAGGGGATTTCTGTCGGACCGTCGACGATATTCAACTGTGGACTGTGGGGGCTGACATCGACAAAAAGATATCCGTATCTTTTTGAAACGGCAGAAAGGTAACTCTGTCTGAAATATTCTAACCTTCTAGGAAACATTTGCCTTCCCAACGTCTCTATCTGCGCCTGATCTCGATAGTTTCTAAACAGGATAAAGTAATGAGTGTTTAAACTTAAAGTGCGCATGACCTTCCCCTTCTGAAATACATTCTGTACTAAAAATATGACTGTCACATTTCGATGATGTGATCCTATGCAAAACATTTTCATTAGTTGGATGGAATTAGATCCTTCTATCAAACAGTCGTCTAGTACTATTATCTTGTGTTTGTCTGTAACGGAAGTCCACTCCTCAAATTGTGTCTCATCTAAAATTCCCTTCATAAAAGTGATTTCATTAATATTGCGTTTAAGTTCATCAAACATGGGTTGCCAAGTATCATAACAGATCATGATCTTAGCTGTGGGTTGACTAAACAAACCGTCGGCCTGCTCTAACATTTGTTTCATAAGAAATGTTTTACCGCTTCCAGAGCTACCTGCTAGCTGTATCGTGGCAGGACAGACGATGGGGACTAGACTTGTCTGCGACATGATTGAAACTGAACAAGGTTGAGTGATGTATGTACACTTTATTGATATTCTTGACAACACGATTGATACCCGCCACCAGTTTGAAAACAAAAAGGAAATGACTTATAAATGTAATCATATACAAATTCATCATTATGTATGTAATCATCACTAAATACATTAACAATAGCACTAAGCGGTGTATTTCTACATCGATTGAGCAAATAAAACAAACAGTATTGCCCACACACGTTAGATCTGGCACTCTGTAATCGGGTTTCATTAAAAGATGAACATTTTGGAAAGGAAAAATGTTGTGGTGAGTGTCCATAGCTATCAAAGAATTCTCGTTTTATTGGTGATTCCATGTAATAAGCCACCCAATGTCGTCCTGGCTGATGACTCGCATCTGTATTGACGATAAATCCGGTTGGAAATTGTTCTATGTTTTTTGGCATGTGATCCCTCGCATAGACATCTATGTTTAATTATTTCATGATGGGGTCACAATCGATGACACAGCGAAGTTGATTGGTATTCATGGCTTCAAAATATCTCTTGCAGCGTTGATTTCAAAATAGCCTGGGTGCTCGGCGTAAACGATGCAGCTGATGATTTTGGCGAGAGGGCTTCCAAATGTGACCTCTACTCTAACGTTTCCTTGTTTTAGTAAGGTGAGATACTGATTTCCTTGAAAAATGGGTTCCAAATTAAATGTGTATAGCGAATATCCGCTAGCAATGTTATTCCTATTAATTTCTAATCCACAATCTGATAGCCATCTTCCAGTGGTTTTAAACATGTTCCTAAGGGTGGGAATGACAGTCTGACCTGTGGTGCCATTGTAGTCTAGTTTTATGACGTTTCCTCCTACCGGTATACCATCTACATAAAGACCGATAGATGTTACATCGAATGGTTGAAAGAACCATGGGTTTTGGTCGTACGCTCCCGTGATAGCAGTTGAGTTCACAAATCCGACGGTGACAAAATTAGGTCTCATTCCTTGGAATAGGTTGTCATAGGTAAAGCTAGTTCCTCCTGCAGCAAGGGTGACATGTTTTAGTACACTTTCCGTAAATGGATATTTTGCAGTAGTCGTTGCTAAGGCTTGGCTTTGGGCATAGATGACGGCGGGATTTACTTTGACTTTAGCGATGTGTAGTCTTATATCTTCAAACTCAATCCTATAGTTGGGAGATTGCTCGCCAGAAAGTAAACAGAATTCAGGTTTTGATCTGTACATCTTTACATTCACGTTTACTTGATTAAGTAGGTATCTATCCATTCTGAACAGATCGTGAAATATGGGGCCTTCCAAATCAACACTTTTACCACCTTCGAATAATTCAGCTCTCTCGAGTAAAGCTAAATTATTACCCGTTCTCACATCTGTATCACCCATCTCTCCATCGCTATCTTTATGCCACAATTGTGTAGTCAACTGGGATTTTTTAGCATCGGCTCCATACTTCAGAATTGTTTGAATGTATGCCTTGTAAGCATAATTACTTGCGGCAGAGACTACTGTACGTCCTTGGAGTGTAACGTCTACTTGTGAAAATAGTGCAGGTAACAAAAAATTGGCAGGTCCCACATTATCAGTAGAGCTGATATCGGATCCATCTGCCTTTTTTATCTTTATTTTAGCGTAAACTAAAGAATTTTTCATGTCAATGTATTCCATACCGTTTTGACCGGAAACGACAAATTCTATGGGTGAATCACCGGCCATTTGTGATATCGGTAATACGTCTTGATAATATATGTTTTCAACAGCTGTTTGAGTGGGTGGTAATTCGAAAAGTTCCAGTTGTGAAGGTTGGGCTTCTCTGAAAAAATCCTTGTTTATTGTAGCCATGATGATAGTAAGTGGTTCTTTGTCTTACGTTTCGGTGTAGGTTTCCGCTTTTGTGTAGGCTTACGTTTGTGTGCAGACTTCCTCTTTTGTGCAGGTTTATTTATCCGCTTTCTCGTCTTAGGCTTGACTTTTCTCTGAGAGGTCTGCGCTCTTCGACGTTTTTTGCTAGAATGAGTCGTGGTCAGTTTTCTTTTTCTTTTTAACTCTGATTTTGCTTGATCTACTATTTGTTGCGATGGTGAGACCATGTTAACATCTAGGTTTCTTGCCGGTAAGGCTTTCTCTCCTTCACTGCTATACTTGTCGATGGGGATGATGAATTCGGTCGTATCGCCCGATATATTTCCACCCCTCTGTTTTACATCATCTGTATAAGGATTTATCTTCCCATCGGTAATTTTCCGATAATATTGCAACCACTTACCCACATTGGGGACGTATAAGTTGGAAACATTCATCTGTAAAATGGATAGGCTTTAAACTCTAGTGTAATCGTTGCCGGTTTCTTCAAGAATGAAGCAAAGTTGCCGTCACCGTCTTTTATAGATATTTCTATATCTCTAACTTCTGACTTTTTGACAGGAACATATTGAGGTGTGTCGAAGGTTTGACTCCAGCTGGCAACCTTTTGAGCTTTTACCATTCGAAGTAGATTCTGCATCTCACCATCGACTAAGGATTCCCCTGCGATGTCACAATGTACGTATACATTTTCTCTCGTTTTTGTATTACTTGTCGTTATAGATGCGTCAACCAGAGCCACATTCCACGCACCGTTCAGAGTAATGGGTGAATTCAGTTGACATCGAAAATGGTATGGTTTGTTGTCGGGAAAGTAGTCGAGATTCTTGTCACTGTTAATGATTACGTAGTGTGCCATGTTAGCTGTCTGTCATGTCTTTGATATCTTTCTCTGGAATCCATTGGTTATATTTAGAGGGCCATCCTTCGAATTGGACCAACCACTCGATCTGACCTTTTCTTTTACGTTTGCGTATTTTTCTCTCTATAAACCATAGAGTTTTTTCGTCTTTTTCGACTCGTTGTAATTCCGATTGATAAAAGTTTCCTTGTATGATATCGCCTAAAAAGTCTATCAATCGATATAGGGGTATTCCCTGCATTAGAACTCTTTTGTTTATCTTGAATATCTCTGAAGACCACTGCTGTTGATAGGCGCGCTTAAACAGTTGTTTAGTGTGGGAAATGCGGACTAAACTTCCTATTTTAAATCTGTAGGGATTAGGTTTTTTTCTGTTAAGTGTCTTCTTTCGTTTTACTTTTTTCGTTTTTTTTCTTAGGTACATGTATGCAAAAAGATCTGCTTGATTATTGTCATTAACATCTTTTGGTGCTGTTCCATTGAGGGATCGGTGGGGTGTAGCATTATACGAATCGACAAATTTCTGTAGATTGTCCAAGTATTTATAAGTTCTATATTTAGTAAAGTATCGAAATATCATGGTCTTAAATGTTCTATTTACACGCTCTACCATTGGGGCGTGAATTTCGTTCTGTGTAGTGAAATAATGGATGTTATTATTGTGGCACCAATTTTTAAACCATTTATTATTATATTCTTTACCCAAGTCTGAATGAATTTTCTTTGGAATTCCACCTCTCTCAACTATTTTCTTGAAAGCTTCTAATACCTGTTTTGCTGTTTTATTTTTGATAGGTTCTACCCATAGAAAGCGACTGAACACGTCGATGACCATCAACAAGTACTTCACACCAGAGTTCTGCTTTGACAACGATGTCATGTCTAATAAATCAGTATCATATTGCTCAAACGGTTCTCCAACTTCTACGCGTGCACGTCTAAATGACCGTTTAACCGGTTTTTGTAGGCTGTAGTCGTCGAGACTTTGAATGTATTGTCTAATCCTGTGTAAACCTGGAGAGTTAAATCCTTGCGATTTCAGTATTTGATGTACTTTTGTTGGGCTTAAAAATGTCCCACCGTTATTAAAGTTGTAATAAATGTCATCCACTCTTTGTTTTTCTTGTTGAGTCAACATTGTCTGTAACAATGTGTACTTGTTGTCTCGAAGGTCTCCACATTAATGAATAAAAATGATCGATGTTGCGGTTTTATGAAACGACTCGTCAACATTGTGGCAAATGTGTGTTGTAAACGTGAACATATGCGTCAGAAAGAAAAAATAAATAACTTTATAATATCATTTTCTATACTGATGACTAAAAGTGTGTTCCTCCATTACGTTAAGGTATCTTGTGACGTTACACATTCCAGACTTGACTTGTGCGACATTTTCTAAATATAGGTACTGTGTATAGGTTGATATCAATTAACTCCTCCCTTTCTGACCGCGATTTATCAAATTCCATCAAGAGGATTTGACCTATGGCGCATTTTGATCATACCGTTCTGGGGGTGGTCCTCCCCTTAGGCTATAATCCTTCTACATAGGTAAAGGAGGATTATAGCCTAAGGCTACACATTCCAGGCTATTGCATCATCTGACCTTTGCACATTGCATCATCTGACCTTTGGCCATATGACCCGGTCAAGGTCAAATCCTCCGAGGATGGGAGGATGTGGCGCCTGTAAAACATCACTACTCAAGTTGTTTATTGGCCAAATATGAACTTTGACATAGATCATATTGTGGATAATTGTGAGGTTTGCAGAAAATACAACCCAACCCAACCGTCTGAACCGTTGATACCTCATGCGATAGCAGATTCTCCATGGGAAAAATATCAACAGATTTGTTCTCGTTTGCTGGAAAAAACTACATCGTGATGTGTGATGCTTTCTCAAATTACCCAGAGGTCCTATCAAGTCAGACTACACATTCTGTTATTCAAGCACTCAAAAGTGTTTTCGCGAGACATGGCGTCCCAAAAGTAGTTGTCAGTGATAATGGTCCATGTTATAGCAGCAGAGAATTAAAAGATTTTGCATTTGAGTGGAATTTTCAACATGTGACCAGCAGTCCACGCTATCCACAGTCAAACGGACTCTCTGAAAGAACCGTTCAAACTGTCAAAAATATGTTAAAAAAATGCAAGGAAAGTGGAGAAGACGTCAACATGGCATTGTTAGTCTACAGAAGTACACCTATGGATAATGGAAAATCCCCTGCTGAAATGTTGATGGGAAGAGAACTTGTGTCAAACTTACCTTCGAGTGAACTCAAGGATAAAGCTAAACACCCTGATGTTAAACTCTGGAAAAATCAACAGAAAATGAAACAAAAGCATTTCTATGACAACCGTAACCATGTTAAAGCATTGACCACATTGGATTGCGGGAACCAGGTACCCATTCAAGATTCAAATGGTTATTGGAAAGACCATGCTACAGTCGTGGGAAAAGTGAATCCTAGGTCATATATTGTCCAAGGGAATCAAGGAGTTTGTTACAGAAGGAACAGACGTCACCTGAAAAAAGCGTCGTTCCAGAAGGAAACCCCGTCTTCAGATGTATATACTGAATTTGATGGAAATGGTCAAAATTCTGATGATTCTGAGCTGATTGAGAACTATGAATCAACATCAAACACTAGAATTGAACCCAACACCTCATCTAGTGTCCAGGAACCTGCTGGATTGTGCTTCAGAACCAGTCCCGGAAGAGTTGTGAAAAGACCTGATCGATTAATTGAAACTGTGTAATTATATCGGTATTCCGTGGAATTAAGAAGTTATGATAAGAGTTATGTTCCATTATATGAACTGTAATGAAACAAACACTGATAATTATGGTTATATTCATTGTTCTTTATTTCAAGAGTTAATCTCTTGCATGGACTTGGCTAAAACTGAGTTAAAGATATAATTGTCTTTATCATTAGGTAAATGATAATTTAATTGCTTAAAGTTAGTTAATAATAATGTTGTGAAAGTGTCCATTGTTATGTATCAGTATAATTGCAGTCCGGAATTGTACAGCTCTAAAATTAGTATCGCCCAACAATTGTAACTCTTCAGGTAGTGAGGTAATAAAACGTTCTCCTTCCAAGAAGTAATGGCGCTGGGTTGTTTGTCATGCCTCTCCGCACAAACTTAACATATTGGCGACGAGGATAAACACCAGGATCAACATGGCAGGTAAAATTGGTCGCATCGATCCGTTCAACGAAACTGTAGAAACGTGGGATGCATACTGTGAGAGGCTAGAGCAATACTTCATATGCAATGAAGTGAAAGACGATAAAAAAATTCCCGCCCTTTTGAGTCTAGTTGGGGGAAACACGTACTCATTGTTACGTGGTCTCACGGCTCCTAAAAAGCCCTCTGAGGAAACTTTTGATAGACTTATAGCCCTATTAAAGGAACACTATAACCCCAAGCCATTAGTGATAGCTGAAAGATTCAGATTCCATAAAAGGGAACAGCGTGAAGGGGAGACCATTCGGGAATATATTGCGTCAATCCGGAAATTATCAGAGCACTGCGAATTCGGTACCACGCTAACCGATGCACTTCGCGACAGGCTTGTATGTGGATTAAAGAATGAGAACATACAACGGAAACTTTTGTCAGAGGCAGATCTCACCTATGACCGGGCAGTAGCGCTGTCGGTAGCCATGGAAACGGCGGCCAAGGACGCTATAGAGCTACGGAATACTTCGTCTACTGTAAACAAAATACAACACAAGGTAAGGAAAACACCTACAAGTAGCCATACACATGACAGGAAACCATGTTACAGATGTACAGGGAACCATGACCAGAAAAACTGTAAATTCAAAGATGAAACATGTTACAAATGTGGTAAACATGGTCACATAAAAAAGGCTTGTAGAGGAACTCGACGGGTTCACAGAACACATGCTATAGATACTGAACATGAGGATGAGTTAGAAATGATTGCTCATGTGGAGATGGTGAACAGCACTAATAGTTCAGCTCGAGAATCGATATGGGTAATACCAAACATCAATGGGTATGAATTGAAAATGGAATTAGACACTGGTTCCGGGGATCGGTTGTAACCGAGGATGTTTTCAGGAAAACTCTGCATGGAAAGGTTAAGAACTTGTCTAATACAGACATTTGTTTAAAAACATATTCCGGTGAAAGGTTGAATACACTAGGAGTAGCCAAGGTCAAGGTCGATTACAATGGACAGTCTAAGAAATTGGACTTGTATGTGGTTGCTGACGGGGGCCGACCCTTATTTGGTAGAGAATGGCTTCGTCATATCACTCTTGATTGGCCAAGGATTCACAGTATCAACAGCCAGAAGGATTCGAACTCTGACTACAGTCCCGCAGTCCAACAGAAAATAGAGTCAATGATGGATAAACATTCGTCCATATTCCAAGATGATTGGGGAACACTGAAGGACATTAAGGCAAGACTTAATGTCAAGCCGGGGTCTCATCCAAAATTTTGTAAGGCCAGACCGGTGCCATATGCTATCAAACCAAAGGTGGAAGAAGAGCTTGATAGGTTAGTAGGGGTTGGAGTTTTGACTAAGGTCAACTACAGTGAATGGGGCACACCCATAGTTCCTGTTATGAAAAAAGATGGCTCCGTGCGGTTATGTGGAGACTTTAAGGTAACACTAAACCCTGTTTTGGAAGTGGATCAGTATCCTCTTCCTCGTACCGCTGATATTTTCGCATCTTTGGCAGGAGGTCAGAAATTTTCGAAGTTGGACCTGCAACATGCCTACCTCCAAATGGAGGTGGAGGAAAGCTCCAGGGATTTACTGACCATAAATACCGAGAAGGGTTTATACCGATTCAATCGACTGGTGTATGGAGTAGCGTCAGCTCCAGCGATGTGGCAACGGGCCATGGACACAGTTCTACAAGGTTTAAAAGGAGTTCAGTGCATAATAGATGATATGTTGATCACAGGAAGCACGGATGAAGAACATTTGCAAAATTTGGAGGCAGTTTTGGAACGTTTGGACAGGTACGGTTTACGGTTGCGAAAGGACAAGTGTGAGTTTTTCAAAACAAAGGTGTCTTTTTGCGGACATGACATTGATGAGGACGGGTTACACAAAACACAGAGAAAAATTGAAGCCGTACTACAGGCACCAGCGCCTACAGACACGACGCAGTTAAGGGCATTCCTTGGACTCATAAATTATTATGCAAGGTTTCTGCCGAATCTATCCACAGTTCTCCACCCTTTACACAGACTTTTGGAGAAAAACCGGAAGTGGGAGTGGAATGGTGATTGTGCCAGAGCATTTGCCGAGGTCAAGAAACTAGTTACATCAAATGAGGTGCTCACTCATTACGACCCTGCAAAACCTGTGAGATTGGCGTGCGACGCGTCACCAGTAGGTCTGGGAGCAGTATTATCTCATGTAATGGATAATGGAACCGAACGTCCCATAGCTTATGCCTCGAGAACCTTAAATGCAGCCGAGAAGAATTACTCGCAAATTGATAAGGAGGCACTTGCATTAGTATGGGGAGTCAAGCATTTTCATAACTATGTGTTTGGACGAGAGTTCACCCTAATTACAGACCACAAGCCACTGATTTCGATTTTCAATCCCGAGAAGGGAATACCCTCAACCACTGCTGCGAGGATGCAAAGGTATGCTTTGTTTCTGTCTGGACTGACATACAAAATCGAGTATAAATCAACCACAGCACATGGAAATGCGGATAGCTTGTCACGGTTACCTTTACAAGTCAACACTATTGACAGTGATGACGACGAAATGGTGAACGCAGTAAACGTGGGTCAGTTGGAGAAGCTGCCAGTAACACAGTCCCAGATACGAAGGGAGACAACTCATGATCCTGTGATGGCAACAGTATTACAGTTTGTAATGAATGGTTGGAATGAGGAAGTCACTAACCCAGAACTGAAACCATATTTTGTGAGGAACACAGAGATTACTGAACATCAAGGATGTCTATTGTGGGGGACTAGAGTAATTGTACCTCCCAAACTTCAAGCTGAAGTTCTTGCGGAAATACACCAAGGTCACATCGGAATCGTGAAAATGAAGGCAGTGGCCCGAAGTTATGTTTGGTGGCCTAATATAGACTTGGACATTGAACAATTGTGCAAGGCTTGCACAGGGTGCCAGAGTGTTAAAGTGGCACCACCATCAGCTCCACTTCATCCATGGGAGTGGCCCTCAAGGCCATGGTACAGGATACATATGGATTTTGCTGGTCCTTTTCTGGACAGTATGTTTTTCATTGTTGTGGATGCTTACTCTAAGTGGCCAGAAGTAGTCCCCATGAGGACAACAACGTCAGAGAAGACCATAGATGTACTGCGAACAATATTCGCAAGGAACGGCATACCCACTGAAATTGTCAGTGACAACGGACCTCAGTTTGTGTCCGAGAGTTTTAAGAACTTTGTTAAGGCTAATGGTATAAAACACATCACATCCGCCCCATACCATCCGAGTACAAATGGACTCGCGGAAAGATTTGTTCAAACCTTTAAGGCAGCAATGAAGGCTAGTAGGAGAGACAATGGTACGTTGACAAAGAAGTTGGCTAATTTCTTGTTAGCTTACCGGAACTCAGCACATGCGACAACAAATGAATCACCCGCAAAGTTGTTCTTAGGACGGAAGTTACCATCCAGGTTAGATTCTCTTCTCCCAAATGTTAGAGGACGAGTGGAAGGTCAGCAAAGTAACATGACATTCAAGCGAATTTCAAGGTTAAGAACCTTTGAGCCAGGTCAGAGTGTTACTACCTGTGATTATCGTCGGGGAAGTGAGGATAAATGGGTTTCCGGTAAAATCCTTGAACAGACAGGTCCGGTTTCTTACCGTGTGGAGGTTGCTCCGGGAACATTCTGGAGACGACATACTGATCAATTGAGGGATGCTTGTGCTCAAATTCCATTGAAGGTAACCTTACCTGAACCTATAATACCCTCAGGTACACGGAAATCAGCAGAAGTGGTTCCTCCAGCAGCCACATGTGGTGACTCGGATCGATCAACACCATTGCGTGATGTCTCTACTCCCAAACCATCACCTTCGACATCATTGATAAGGTCTCCAACTACAGACTCCAACTCTGGTCCAAGATATCCTAGTCGGTCTAACAGGATGTGTCCACCAGCCAAGTACAAAGACTTTGTAAATACTAAGTAGTTTGTGGCAACACTGTGTAGAGGGCATAATAATCCCTGTGTGCCACAGAACCACATAGGTTCATTTTGTTAATAGTTACTATTTTGTTGCAAGTTCATTCAAAATGTTTGATAGTAGTTATAGATTTCTGGTAATGTGAATTGTGAAGAAGGAACTCAAAGACAGTGCTAAAAATGTTTCATATAAACTTTATTGACAAGTAACTGGTTCAAAATTTAATGAACAATTATAGTGATCAACTTACATTGTCAATTCTAGTCATTATGGTACAGTCTAGTCAGTATATGTCTAAAAGGCTTGAAGGGAGGATATGTTATGTATCAGTATAATTGGAGTCCGGAATTGTACAGCTCTAAAATTAGTATCGCCCAACAATTGTAACTCTTCAGGTAGTGAGGTAATAAAACGTTCTCCTTCCAAGAAGTAATGGCGCTGGGTTGTTTGTCATGCCTCTCCGCACAAACCTAACATCCATCCTATGTTTTGTGTTTGGTGACTTTAAAGTTAATTCCTTTAAGTGTGGGGATGTAATGATAATGTATAGTCTTTCAGGTTTGATCCGGATCCTTATCCGTCATTATATCCGGATATTAGTATTCCCCTGAGTAACCCGGATGTCGCCGCCATATGTGAAACACATGTAACTCGAAGTTAATACAAGAAATGACACTTTATTACTTATATGAATAGTTCATTATCTTTACACATATAACGTTGCAGACCGCATGTAGCGGGCCATGTGATCTTGGGGGTTTCTCGAGCCATAATGTAAGTCTTTATGATGTATTGTTGTATGCATACTCAGTGCTTAGCATTATTTACAATCCTAGTTAGAATAGTGTTGAAATTATTGGATATTTGCATTATTTTGAGTTACGAACTGTATAGTCGTAGTTTAGTCATCTCGTCCACTATTTAATATGCTGTTTAGGTCGTTATTTAGAGTCCGAGTTGTCTTATGAAAGTCATATTTACATTATATTATTGTGTGTATTAACCATATTTACAATCATGGCATGTTGTTTCAAACTTCGAAGAGCTGTATCGTAATAGTGATTTCTCACTGCTGAGTTTCGGTCCAGCCTTTGTGGCTGTCAGTGGTATTCGGACCCCCTGCAGTGAGATGTTTTCATTGTTAACTGGGCTAACACCAGGTCGTGATGTACATATATCTGACTATGTATAATTATCCATTATCGAGTATAAGAAACATCCGTATTTTATGTAAATCCTTCATTCATTAGAGTATATCACCAGTATTATGTATTTGTGTTAGGCTGTAGCTTTACAGTATATCTATTATGTAATTATTAGATCTAAAAAAGGTATGTCCATCATAACACAAGTCAATTGGTTAATGAATCTAGTCTGCTATCGTTTCTAGATAATTATATTTGTATTTACCTGATAGGTACATAATTTGTATTTGTCTGTTACAGTTCTTTACTAACAATAAACCGACGTACCAATGGCAGAGATGGGTATTCCGTAGTTTTTTCGACCCAAGGCCCCGTACAGGCACAGTAAAGAAATTAGGCTGTCAATCTTCATCAGGAAAACCTGGCAACTGGTCCAACAACAGATGTTCTAGAAGCCCGTAGGACACGGACACTTACAGAACCAGCCCATGAACATTATGAGCTATCCCTAAGTCGGTTTAAGAAGAGATTAGCTGCTTCTTGGGATTCAGTTCAAACAGAATTAGATAATGTCATGTCTGTGAGTGATGATGACATAGATCAGTTAAAAAAGACAAATCTGGCTTTGACACTAGCCTATGGAGGATATCGGATGGTATCAATCGAATTCTTAGCATATTTGGACACTATAAATAGCGTTGAAAGTCAACATGAGATGTCACAGCATAAGAAGGATGCACAGCGATATGATTTCATCGTGACTAGTGTTTTATACCGACTAGACCTAAGAATTCGTGCTCCTGACATAGATGCCAAGTCAATACGCTCAAACCGCTCAGCACACAGTTTGGTATCACATCATTCTAAACTTTCCAGCTCCTCCAGCAGTTCTGATGCTGCCAGGAAACGGGCCAAAGCTGATGCAGCTAAAGCCCGCATTGCTTATTTAGAAAGGGAAGCTGCATTACCTGAAAAGCCAGTACTCTTAGAAGAGGAAGAAAAATTTAATCTCGCAAAGATAGAGCGCAGAAGACAGGAGCTCCATGTAAATTTGGAAGTCCTTCGTGAACACAAACAATGTGCAGAAGCCGAGGCTGAAGCTGATGCCCTAGAAAAAATCACCACAGTTGGAACTATTCCTGAGCAAATAGAGGATCCCTCTGTACGTACTGCAAAGTATATTCAAGAACATTGTAATACACATAGCGCATCACATGATTGTTATTCACAACATTCTAATGAGAGCTGTAATATGTCGAGAAGTGAAATCGGGAATCAGACTCCGAGTTCTACTCCAGACAAACCAGTACTACTAAATCCTCAGGCGAAATCATTTGAACCATCAAAGCGCACAGTCACATCAGAATTGTCTCAATTTCTGCTGAAGAAAGACTTATTATTTTCGCGTTTGCATAAATTTGATGATTCCCCAGAGAACTATTCCGCGTGGAAAACCAGCTTCTGTAGTATAATGGACGAGCTAGATGTAACGCACGCCGAAGAACTTGATCTCCTGGTAAGTTGGTTAGGACCCGAGTCAACGAAACACGCGATTAGTCTACGAGCAGCCAACTCGTCCAACCCATCCAAAGGTCTCTTAAGGCTATGGGAGCGTCTTAATGATAGGTATGGAAGCCCGCAGATGGTAGAATCAGCTTTGAAGAAAAAACTGAACAATTTTCCTAAATTGGCAACAAAAGATCACTCAAAGCTGTATGAGCTGTCAGACATATTGTCAGAGATAGAGTCGGCCATGGATGATCTAAAGTATCGTGATCTTCTTTCATACTTTAACACTACCTCCGGTATGAACCCTGTGGTTAGTAAGTTGCCATTCAATATCCAGGAGAAATGGACAAATCATGCTGTCCGCTTCCAGAAGTTATGTAATGTTGTTTTCCCACCTTTTTCAGTGTTCGGCGATTTCGTGCGTGACATTAGCCGCATTAAGAACAATCCCGGTTTCATGTATGATAATACCATGGTCAAAGATAATGGTCCTTCGAAACAAGTGAAATCGTCCTCAGCAGCCTCAGGTCAACAGCAGCATCGTAAAGGTAGGGCTACAGTGATGAAGACTGATGTATCTCCTCAACACAAAGCCACCGTCGATAACTCTACTCGTTCATCAACTGACATTTCTTTGAAACAACATAGGGACAACGATAGTACTTTCGTTAAAGAGGAAACATTTTGTCCGCACCATAATGTCGGTGGGCATAACCTCGGATCGTGTCGTTCATTCTTAGCCAAAGCACTGTCGGTAAGAAAGACATTTGTAAGGGACAAAAACATTTGCTTCAATTGTTGTGAGAGTTCGAATCACAGGGCTAATGCATGCAACAAGGAAGTCCGGTGTGAACGTTGCGGTTCCCGACATGCTACCGCTTTGCATTTTGAACCACCCATGAGGAAAGACGGCGGGGAGGAAGTGTATCCGGTTAAACAAACTGATAAGTCAGATGAGGCTATTAATGCCTGCTCACAAGTCTGTGGTAAAATGTATTCTGGGAAGTCTTGCGCTAAGGTAGTCTGTGTTCGCGTTTATGCTAAGGAAAGACCAGAAGAAAAGGTCAAAATGTACGCTCTAATAGATAACCAGAGCAACAGGTCATTAGTGAAACCAGAATTCTTTCAGCGATTTAGTGGCAACTACCAACAAGTTGGTTACTCACTCTCATCTTGTGCAGGTACTATTGACACATCCGGTCGTCGTGCGATAGGTTTTGTGGTAGAAACCTTGGATGGTGCTACATCTCATGATCTTCCACCACTTACAGAATGCCTTCAGATACCAGATATCAGACATGAGATTCCTACTCCGAGTGCAGCTTTGAGTCACCCGCACTTAAGGGATATTGCGAAATTAATTCCTAGTTTGGACGCGGATGCTCCTATACTACTATTGTTAGGCCGTGATTTGATTGAAGCCCATCACATTAGCGACCAAAGAATCGGTCCCCGTGGCTCACCATATGGACAGAAACTTAGTCTCGGCTGGGTAATTGTAGGTGAGACCTGCCTTGGAAGGGTCCACACTCCCGATGAGGTCAATGTAAACAAAGCATACATTTATCCAGGGGAAAGAGCATCAATTTTCCCACCCTGCGGTAGTCAATTCAAGTTGAAGGATCGCTTCGACACAACCGGTGATAACTTGGACGCCCTCGATAAAGATATATTCTGTTACACAAGTAAGGACGACAAGATAGGACAATCTGTTGAGGACAAAGACTTTTTAAACATCATGAGCAAAGAGTTCACAAAAACTCCTGAAGGTAACTGGTCAGCGCCTCTCCCATTTCGCTTGCCGAGGTCAAAGATGCCCAGTAATCGGATGCATGCTCTAAAACGTGCTCGTAATCTAGAGGCTGGATTGAAAAAGAATCCTGATAAAAGGGAACACTTCTTCGAGTTTATGGGAAAGATACTTGCCAACAAATATGCTGAACTTGCACCTCCATTGGATACTGATGAGGAATGTTGGTTCTTACCAATATTCGGGGTCTATCACAAGAAAAAGGGCCAGATTAGAATCGTGTTTGACTCTTCAGCTACATTTCAAGGCGTTTCCCTCAATTCAGTACTCCTACAAGGACCAGATTTGTCCAATAGTTTCTTGGGCATCCTTATGAGGTTCAGGAAGGAACACATTGCGATTACCGCTGACATTCAACAAATGTTCTCCCAGTTTCGAGTGCACGAAGAGGATAGAACTTTCTTAGGTTTTTAACACAGGGGTAACCCTGAGTCATAGGAATTGATATGAAAACCGGAAATGGCAGTGGTAAAAAGACAGGTACTGCCATCTACCGGGCTCTCTGAACAATATTACAATACACAATGTTTGCTTCTGCTGAACGGAAGATGTGAAATAATTACTGTAGTTAATGTGGTTCCTATAAATTAGTCATAATCATATTATTATAACATCATTTCTTTCTTATTTTATTGTCTAAGTTTATTTTTGTGTGTTTGATGTTTACTTTCGAAGCTAAAAGCTAACCTGCCATACTGAATATTATATATTATCGAAGGGTTGACCTACATAGTAACTTCACCTCGGTTCCGATTGTGTAATAAATACACAACACTGCAAATTGTCGATAAATACGTCAAGTTACCTTGGATTCATTTATTCAATGTAGAAGGTTGAAGTATTGAATTGATGGGAAAGATTACTTTCGAAGATAAAAGCTTACCTGCTGTAGCCATACTATATGTTATCGTAGGGTTGACCTACATTTTGTAGGTATATAGTAACTTCACTTCGGTTCCGATTCATAGTGTACATTAATACACAACACTGCAAATTGCCGGTAATACGCCAAATTACCTTGGATTCATATATTCGATGTAGAAGATAGAAGTATTGAAGTGATGGGGAAAGATTGACGTGTAAATATGGACTTCGAAAGATTACCGATAGTGCCAGTTTGTCCGCGCTATTTTTAGATGGAGTTTCGTTTGTACAACATACTGAATCGGCCCTGATATTAAATCCGGAAAAAATATAAGAGGCCTAATTTATTTACTCATTATTTTATTTAAACGCTAAAAGCGTGTAAATTTACGCCACTTTGTGTGTAGCTTTTATTAGAAATATCGTTTAATTATTGTGTTTGCTTTATTAAATGGAATATCACAGTTTAAATGTATCCGGACATTTGACCCGGTCGCTGGTTTGTGTGTCAGTTTTGCCTTGTGACCCGTATGTTTAACGAGACATTTCACCCATCTTGTTTACCGTCGTAGACTTTCTTTTGTGATTGTAATATACCTTATCAGAATACTATGCAATGCGATAATAAGATATTGGTAGCTATTTTCAGAGATGTGTGCTGTTGTAAAAATGCAAACGATGCGGTTAACGTGGGATTTTCCCCACGCCGTTAGGCGGCAGGCTTCTTTCAACACTTCGTGTACGGACGTACCTGTTTGGGTCAAAATTAAAACAAAAACACACCGGAGTAATACATAATACCTTTATTAGAATTTATCAACAGTGAACTAGGCAGGTGAGACATTGTTTTCTCATTCAACAAAACATTTCCGTTTATAATTGGCATGAGCAGAATTTAAAACTCGAAAAGATCGATACTAGTACTACACTGTCAGTGGTGAAATTTTACAGCGGTACTTCGCTGTCATTGATGATTTCTGATGTGTAATCATACTGCCTACAGACAAGCATAGATACATATATATATCCTTTTGAATAGAATAACACCCCGTAATAATGATATTATACACAATAGCCTGATGCTAACAAACCGTTTGAGATCTACGTTTTTCAAAGCCAGCTAGTTTTCATTAAATTTCGTTGTGATAAATGCCTAATTAAATGGGATATCAACACTTTAATTTGTATTATTTTATGATTTGACATTTTAATCTAGATTAAAACACCTTATACACATGAATTTCATTTACAAAAAGTCTATTTTTGGAGATGCAAATTTTATATCTCAAATATAGATTGTTATAATAAATAGTGTACAGAAAAATTGAATAGAAATAAAACCGACCTACAGTATATTTACCGTAGTTTTTTGACATCATTCTATTTTTATTAGGCCTAGCTGATTAGTCATAACGTTGCCATACCAAATAAACCCAATAGGATACAATAAATGAAATGATTATTATGTGGTCTAGATCCTGCACAAAAAAACTTTGCCTCTAATTCTAGCTTTTAGAGCCACAACCTCTTGCATCTTTGCTAACTAAGATATGTTTCAATGCTGCTACATGTACAGTTCATCCAGTTGGGCATTCTAATTTTGAAATTGATGATTTGATATCATCAATTTCAAAATTAAGTAAGTTATAGCTACATCCAGATCTCACTAACATAAATTAACATTAAATAATACATATTTATGTATCATGCAGTTACAGTTATGTGTATGGTACATATACTATTGTGGAGAATATTTGATGTAATGTACTTGCAAAAAAATATAAGTGAAAAACAAAATTCCACTTCAAATTGATTTGAACTGAACTGTACATGAATGTGTTTTTTTATAGATAATTTGTAGCTACACAGTATGGAGTATAAACATATAACATAGAGTGCTATATGAAAATCATGTTGACTTTAATGAGCAATTAAGAAATCGCCACAAGTCTGAGCTGATAGTAGCATGTAATTCTAAGTTTTGAATGCTAATTATAAATTAGTTTGATGTGCCCGTCAGTGATGCCAATGCCGTATACATAATGGTATACTTGTCTGTCTGCCCTGTCTACATCCGCATTATCGGCCTCCATAGTAGTTTAGCATACCCAGGTGTTTTTTGTATTGATATGTTAATTACACAATTGAATATGTTTTAATGCAAATGAAGTGTAACTAGATCAGTAGCTAGTTTTATAATCCGATACAAAATGACAGATACTGAAAACCTTAAACATATAGTCAAAGATGATTAACATCTAGTTTATGTTATCATAAAGACAGTCTTAGGAATTAAAATTCTGTGTATATCATGCAGGTGAAACAATGAGATATATAGGTTATTATTCAACCCCTCCCGCCTTCCCTTCCCCCTCCCCTGCTAATACGGGTGCGACACCCTTTTATTACCTGGACAGTTCAGGCCTCAGGGAATCTTTCAATACACTGGTCAAAGTGCAAAAGAGTTACACAGGCATGTTGATTACATTTTCCCAAGTGTGAGGAATTAATCTTAAAATATGGTAGAAATAACTTCCATAACTGTGAATGTATTAGGTGGCTAAAAGAGTAGGATGGAGTTCAATAAACAATATTACTGTTGTGTGTGTGTGGGGTGGGGGGGGGGGGGGGGGGGGAGGGGTGTTAATCTATCATTGCCAATATTAATGGTGCTATGATAGATTACCCATCCCCCTTACTGAAAATTAAATGAAATTCTTTTAACATTAACTTATAAATATAGAAAGTTTAAATTTGCATAACTGTGATAGCACCAGGACAAAACAAATTAAAGGAGAGGGGAGGATCGATGTTGGGTTGGGATTAAATTATCATGGCCAATATAATGGTGCTAAGATGGATTCTCATTGAAGGTTTCAGAAAGGGGGAGGGCCTAAATATTATTGGGGTTAATATATCATGACACTGGAATCATTTTGAGACAGAGATGTAGAAGTTAAGCCACTTAAGAATTTTGTGAAGTGTCAATACGGTTAGCATGAGTTGCTAGCCTGTTAAACCGTATGAACATGAAAGGATTTCCGTATTTGTAAGAATTATGTATCATTAAGTGGGAGTTGTATAGCAATTATCATTTGTATTTTGTAGTTTTTTACCCGCTCCGGAGGTATGGAGCAATACAGTTTCTCTGGAAATTCACCCTCAGTTGTAATTGCACACTGATCAATGAGGGGTTAAGTCGCCTCAGCAATAGCTTTGGGAATATCCAGTTTTGCTTGAATTCGTTTACAGAACAGTGAGTTAGATAAGTTTTTCAACCAGCGAGTCCATTACATCACTGCTTTCAATGGACGCTATTTTGTTAAAGATTCCATCAACACTAACCTGCTCCTCCTGGCGAAACCGTTTCGCTTCCGGAGTCTGAGGTATATTGCCACTGTTGTTGGTTTTTGTGGTTTGTCTTTCTCTCGGCATGATGATGAATTAAGGATAGGATTCACGTTCACGGAGTAATTTAACAAACAGTGAGTAGATGTTTTTCAATATGGAGTAACAGGGGTGAGCAGATTTTCGTCGATTGAAAAATGATCAAGTAACTCTTATAATGATACATTTTGAGTTTGAACGATCGTTATGTTGTAAAATATTCAAAATAAATTCATTTTAGTAAATCTCCATAGTGTTGATCGCTGATAAATTCACATAATTAGTGAGTAAGGTGGAAAAACACAACTACCATGAACCGGAACCGTAAGTTGTTCTCCAACGGTATATGGGGACCACTGGCTGTATTTGAGGGTCGAAGTACGGGAGTGACTGCATGAACAATGTTTTTTTAAATCCTGATCGCTTTTTGAGTAGTGGACTTTTGGGTGCTTTGAACAACGGTTATGTCGTCTCTCTTGATTTGCTCGATGTGTGCTTGTGCCATGAATCGACTGATGTTGCGTAGTACATCTCGGCTTGTATAGTACTTCTCGCTCCATACGTCCTAATCTCGGCATACATGACTGGTTTCGTCTGATTCGTTCGCTCGATTCGTCTCTTTCGTCCAATTTGTCCGCATACCGGTAAAACACCTCTACTTTAATCCTATACGGCACATAATACTGCTAGCAGATATTTTGCAGACGTCGATGTTTCCATCGTTGACGAGGTCTATCTGTCTTTGCGCCATGAAATATCGACTGATATTTCTAGTTAAATGGTGTCTTTTATAGAACACGTAGCGTGACCTTGATGTGACCTCATCATGATGAGACTCTTGAGATACCCAAGAGGAGTCCGGGAGGAGCCCCGATGCTACTATTATAATATATATACATATATGAGTCCGCCAGATCGGATTGGGAGAAGACCCAAGAGGAGTCCGGGAGGAGACCCAAAGCCCTCATAATCCATCTACTAATACACCTAGTAAAGAGTATTTCGCATGAGTCATTTTGCTAAAATGTAATGTAGAATAAATCAAATCCAATTTTAATTTAGCGTTTTGTTCATAATGTGTCAAACCCTGCCAAATTCTGTTGGTATACAACCCCAACTCGTTTACTTCGTCAATCCTGTCGAATAGCCGTCAAATCCTGACAGTATGCAGCAACACCTACTTCCGGTACCTTGCATCAGAAACAAGAGGCCCAGAGGGCCTGTATCGCTCACCTGGATTTCATGAGATATGAAACAAGAATGATGATTAAGTAGATTTGATGTCAAAAAATGCATTAATCCATGAAATAAAATTAACTTTTGGCACAACCCCATAGGGATGCTACCACACAAATGTGAGTGATATCCATTGCTTAGTTTCAGAAAAGAAGTTGTTTAAACCAATTGACCCCTCTTGACCCCGCCTTCTGCACCCCGGGGGGAGTGGGGGTCAGTTCCTTCCTTTATAAAATTTTGAATCCCTACCAATAAGGATGCTACCAGGCAAATATGAGCGATATCTCTTGCTTAGTTTCAGAGAAGAAGTTGTTCATATCATTTCAGCCAAATTGACCCCTCTTGGCCCCGCCCCTCAGGCCCCCGGGAGGTCAGCCTCACCATTTATACAATTTTGAATGCCCACCAAATAGTGATGCTACCAGGCAAATATGAGCAATAACCATTGCTTGGTTTCAGAGAAGAAGTCGTTTATATCAATATAGCCAGATTGACCAAATTTGGCCCCACCCCTCAGGCCCCTGGGGGGTCAGCCCCATCATTTGTACAATTTTGAATCCCCACCCCATAGTGATGCTACCAGGCAAATATGAGTGATAGCCATTGCTTGGTTTCAGAGAAGTCGTTTATATCAATAGCGCAAAAATGACCCCTTTTGGCCCCGCCCCAGGGGCCCCCAGGGGGTCAGCCCCATCATTTGTACAATTCTGAGTCCCCTACCCATAGGAATGCTTCTGAACAAATTTGGTCAAATTCTGATGTGTGGTTATGAAGAAGAAGTCAATTGTTGACGGACGGACGGACGGACGACGGACGCAACGGTATGACATAAGCTCACCTTGGTCCTCCGGACCAGGTGAGCTAAAAAATGGTGCCTGTGACGAAATTTGTCCTTTTTACATTGAATTTCAATGCGAATGCGATCGCTTGTTAGACGATTCAACAACGCACACTTTTGTATGTGCTATGAACACCGATAAAACTTCTTTTGAGCTGTGTACAGGAATAAAGAATATGCAGTCCAGCGTGACCCACCTGATCGTGAAGAATTGGCAGAGGTCATATAGCCTCACACTGGGTGGTCAGTGTCCAGCATTACGGACAATAGAACTAGTACCGAGAGGAAGTGCGGTCTGTCAATTGCGTCCTTTATACAACATTGCTGATCGTCTGTCATTTTTCTAACGTGATATGCATATGAAAGTTTTAAAGGGTTGTCCATTCTGACATAATCTGGCGAATCCATTAACTTTGGTAGGGCTGTGAATGGCGTGATTGTAGAGAGGATGTGGCAAGATGTAATGTAATTTGAAAAGTCGAGTACTCTACTTCACCCAAATACTATTTTCGTGGCTATGATAATGAAAATTATGGGGTTTTTTTTAATATGATCAAATGGTAACTGGCTTATATTGAAAACTAGAAATGGTATTTACACCTCTAGCATATTTAAAGGGGAAGTAACTCCATACTATATGGATTGTAAGGTTTGCACAAATTTGTTTCAATATATACACTCATATACACTTGTTGTGTTGATTACATCTTTGCTATCATATATATATATATAAATATAATGATTATGTAATATATGTATCCACACAGTGTACTGGTGAATTAACCTACTGAATTTGTTGTTAGGCAATACCTTGGTACACTAATACCAAAATAATATATTGATAGTGCAAGCAGTAGATGGTTTATGCTACAAATTCCAACATTCTACACATATCTGCCAGAAACGGGTGATTTGTTTTTAATTTCTTTGTTTCCAACAAGTAATTGCTATAAATGTCAAGAACATTTTTAACTCATAGGCAAAGTAACAGATCAGTCATATAGGCATTAGGACTTCGCCGAAAATAGCACAACGGAATGCAGGGACACATCGAGATTAAATGTCCCGTCACAAAATCAAATTCGACAAACTGAAATCCTCAGGAGGAGGGAGGACTTCCATGTCTTGCAGACATATTTCTAATTTCCAAATAATAAATCCTTTCTATATATATGTCTTTACATGCATGAGAGAATAAGAAGATATCTCAATTTTGCCCAAGAGGCCCAATGGGCCTATATCGCTCACCTGGCTCTACACCAACTTTGACGTTGATTGAGGTAATTTCTACACCTACTATGCTGATTACCGCTTTTTTCATATCAATGAATTTTCTAGTCCTTCATTCCAGCATAATATTTGCCTAATGTCAGGCTTCAGAGACTCTTGGCTATCGCAAAATTATTGTGTACATATTTAAGCCAATTTCACCCCTGTGACCATGAATGAAGGTCAAGGTCATTTATTTTAACAAATTTGGTAGCCCTACGACCCAGCATGCTACAGGCCCAATATCACGTTCCTGGCCCTCTTGGTTATTGAGAAATTGTTTGAAGAGTATAGCCTATTTGACCCATTCGACCTTGAATGAAGGTCAAGGTCATTTATTTGAACAAACTTTGTTGCCCTTCACCTCAGCATGCTACAGGCCCAATATCAAGTCCCTGGGTCTCTTGGTTATTGAGAAGAAGTTGTTTGAAGATTATAGCCTATTTGACCCATTCGACCTTGAATGAAGGTCAAGGTCATTTATTTGAACAAACTTTGTAGCCCTTCACCCAAGCATGCTACAGGCCTCCCGTGCGTTGGACATGCATGCGTGTGGTGAGTGCGTATGTGTGTTTTGGGAGGCTGCGGTATGTTCGTGTTAAGGCTCCTTGTGATAGGCCGGAATTTTTGCCGATTTATAGTGCTACCTCACTGAAGCATACTGCCGAAGACACCCAGCAGCACACCCATCCCGGTCACATTATACTGACAACGGGCGAACCAGTCGTCCCACTCCTTGTATGCTGAGCGCTCAGCAGGAGTAGCAACTACCATTAAAGACTTTGGTATGTCTCGGCTAGGGGACAGAACCCAAAGCCTTCCTCACAGCAGCGAACGCTCAACTAAAGGCCAAAAGTGAGGCATTGTCAAGGGAGACATGCGGGGCGACCTAGGAAGGGTTTTAATAAACAATACTATTGTGGTGCCCCTTAAGACCATTAACAGTCTGAGTGGACGTAGCGTCATGGAACATGTCGAAAATGTTTTAAACAGTAATGACGAATTGTCTGTAAACGATAGCATCCGTGTTGACTCAAAATTGTACAAATGATGGGGCTGACCCCCCAGGGGCCTGAGGGGCGGGGCCAAAAGGGGTCAATTTGGCTACATTGATATAAACGACTTCTTCTCTGAAACCGAGCAAAGGATATTGCTCCTATTTGTCTGGAAGCATCACTATGGAGTGGGGACTCAAAATTGTACAAATGGTGGT
>NC_047031.1:14884671-14885247 GCF_902652985.1 Pecten maximus | reverse complement strand
AGCGTCACGCCTCACGCCATACACACGTTGACGGCCATCTGCTCGAAATAACGTGAATCGAGATTCATCGGTGAAGAGCATAGACCTCCAACGTCTCATAGGAAAACGTCTGGGCATATGTGCCGTTGCCCATTGCATACGACGTGCTCGACGTTGCGGTGTTAGTGGTAAACCAACGTACTGTCGCCTTGCACGCAAATTAGCCTCACGCAGTCTGTTGATCACTGTTTGGGGATGAATTCGACGGTTATGATTACCAATCGTATTCCTTGCCGTTTCAGCGGCCGTTAATCTCCTGTTACGCAGGTGTGCCAACCTAAGAACCCGGTCTTGACGTCGCGACGTTACGCGTGGACGTCCTGATCTCGGCTGGTCATCGACTCTTCCTGTTGCGTTAAGACGTGAAACTAATCGACTAATAGTCGATTTGTGAACTCAGAATTGTCGAGCGACGTGAAGTTGCGTGTTCCCTGCCAGAAGCATCGCTATAGCACGTCCTCTATCAACCTTTGATAACCGTGGCATAATTGTAAAAGGAATTATTGTTTGCAAAAGTATTGGCGATGATGTGGCTCA